>NW_027252812.1:0-20857 GCF_044704955.1 Pristiophorus japonicus
AATGGGGTCCGCAGGGCTCAGTGCTGGGTCCCTTGCTTTTTGTGGTACATTTCAATAACTAGGACTTGGATGTTGGGGGTGTGATCAAGAAGATTGCAGATGACATTAAAATAGGCTGTGTAGTTGATAATGAAAATGAATGCTTTGGACAGCAGGAAGATATCAAACAACTGGTCAGGTGGGCAAATAAAATTCAATTCGGAGAGTGTGAGCTAATGCCTTTGGGCAGGGCTAACAAGGAAAGGGAATACACATTAAATGTTAGGACACTAGAAGTGTAGATGGACAAACGGATCTCGGAGTGACGGTCCACAGATCACTTAAGTTTGCAGCACTGGTGGATAAGGTGGTTAAGTATGCATACAGAATACTTGCCTTTCTTGGCCGAGGCAGAGAATACAAGAACAGGGGTATGCTTGAACTGTATCAAACACTAGGTAGACCACAGCTGGAGTACTGCGTACAATTCTAGTCACTACTTTACAGGAAACATGTGATTGCACTGGAAAATGATCCAGAGGAGATGAACGAGGATGTTGGATGGACTGGAGAAATTTGACTTTGAGGAAGGATTGGAAATGCTGGGTCTGTTTCCTTCGGAACAGAGGAAACTGAGGTGAGACCTGATTGAGTTGTATAAAATTATGAGGGGCATGGATAGAGTGGATAGGAAGGACCTGTTTTACTTGGTAGAGGGGTCAACAACCAGGAGGTCAACTTGTAAAGGAATTGGTGGAAGGTTGAGAGGAAATTTCTTCACCCCGAGGGTGGTGGGGGTCTGGAACTCACTGCCAGAAAGTGTGGTCGAGGCAGAAACCCTCACCACAATTAAAACTCACTTCGATGTGCACTTGACATGCAGTAACCTACAGGGCAGCGGACCGAGAGCTGGAATGTGGGATTAGGCTGGATGGCTATTGGTCAGCCAGCGCGGACATGATGGGCCGAAATGGCCTCAATCTGTGCTGTAAATTTCTATAAGTCGATAACACAACGAAGTTACTCGAAGCGACTGTGGGCCCATTGTCAATGCTGTGTGGGCCTGATCTTTGAGTTCCTGTGACTAACAGATTTGAATGTTGCACGCTATGTGTTGCAGCTAGGACAATGGCAGGCTTCAAAAAGATGGTGGCTTGCTGTGTGCGTCAGAGGATGCTGAGAGTCAGAGATCATTTAACTGTTCAGATCAGAAACACGGTTAGGATCTGCTAAAGCTCACAGGCGCCTATTTCAGAACTAATGCAAAGCAGTCTGAGGAGAGACAGAGAGAGAATTCTGAGAGTCATAGCAACATGGAAATATTGCAAGAGGAAGAGGCGATTTAACCACTCCAGCCTGCTCCAGCATTCAATCTGATCATGGCAATATCTGTACCTTAACCCCATCTACCCGCCTTGTTTCCGTGACCCTTAATACCTTCACCCACCAAAAACTCTGTCAATCTCAATTCTGATGTGTCCAATTGACCCCTAACCTCAGCAACGTTTTGGGGGAGAGATTTTCCAGAGTGCCCCTACCCTCTGTGTGAAGAACTGCTCCTTACATCACCCCTGGACAGTCTGGCTCTAATTTTAAAGTGCTGACCCTTTGTTCTGGTCTCCCCCCACCAGAGGAGATCGTTTCACTCGATCTACCCTATTAACTCGCTTAATCATCTTAAACACCTTGATTAGTTCGCTCCGTAATCAGAAATACAAGACAAGTCTACGGAAACCATGAAAAGCTGATTTTTTTTCAGTGACAGAAGGAAAATGTTGGTATTCAGAGCGACTTGGGTGTTACTTGTTTATCACAGACCCTTTCACTGAAACTCTGCATGGATTCTGCCACATTACAGATCATTGGTCAATGATAATGTTTGAGCCAATGGGCACTGCCGATAGCTGCACGCACCTCTGATGTTGAGGGTTTGGTTACATGAGCTGTCACTGAGACTGTCACTGCTCACAGCGGGCTGTCCCTGGGACTGAGAAGGTTACAGGTGATCAGAACTCTTCATCTCACACAGTGACAGACACCGCGTTTGGAGACTCTGGTAAGCAGTCGGGTATGAACGGGTTTTAGAACCAGCTCAGGCGTTTGTTACTTGCTAAGTAATGATTCAGGTGTGTGTACCTCTTGTAAAGCTCGATAATGAAGGGGGTCCACACAGGGAGACTGGATCGAGTGAGGGAGAGAGGGAGAGCTCACCTCTGTCTGTAGGAGCGCAGTGAGGGAAACAGGGAGGGCTCACTTCTGCAAAGGGAGTGTCAGCCTGGATTTGTCTCTCGAGTCTCTGGAATAGGGCTTGATCGCTCCACCTTCTGACTCAGAGGGGCGCGAGCTAGCGACCGATCCGTGGTGGGCAATGCATTCGGGCAGTTTGAGGGCTGTGGTGGGGCGGAATATGAAGTTTATGTTGAAAGTCTGTCGGTGTCCCAGTGAGGGAGAGAGGGGGAGCTCCCCGATTATAAATTGATATACCCTCTGATTCCCTGTTCAACTCGCGATTTACAGTTCCCGCTGATCTCCCAACTTTCTCTAATATCAATTCCCTGTGTTCACTTCCAGAATATCCCCCAGTAAGATGAGGGCTCTGCTGCTGATTCTGGGTTACCTGAGTAAGTCGTGTTCATTATCCACAAACAGCACCGTGTTTATTTAATGTCTTTGTGTAGAAAAACTTCCCAAGACGTTTCTGGTTTGTGATTTGCATTAGGCCAGTTTAAGGGCTGTGGCAGGGGTGGAAATCTGATTGGGGAGGTTCCAACATCGAGTTTAAATTTAAATTCTTGCATTCCTATTATTTATACTTTTAATTACTGATCAGATTTAAAATTTATGGATTTGTGGTAGGTATTCGATCATTTCAGTGCAGAGTTTTGGTCTCCACATTACACCAAAAGGATTTAGAGGCGCTACACAGGGAGCGGAAAAACTTTTACAAGTGATACCAGAACTGAAATGTTATAACTATCAGGAAAGACTGAATTAGTTGGGGCGTTTTTTCAAGAAAAGGGAAGGCTGAGGCTGGCATGATAGAAGCATTTAAAGGTAGGCTGGGCAAGCATATGAGGGAGAAGGGAATAGAGACTGGTGCTGATAGATTCAGATGGGAGGAGTCACAAGTGCAGCACCAACTGTTTGGGCAGAATGTTTCTGTGCAGTATTTCCTATGGAATGCTATGGATTTATTATGCATTTGTATTATATATATTATTGGTTGATATTCATTATTATGCATTTGTCATCCATATTTAATATTTGCGTTTTTAAAATATCTTTAAAATAGAATTATTGATCCATTTTATTTATTTGTAATTGATAATTTCATATTTTCATTGTTATTCATCTCATTTGTAAGCATTTGCAATATTTAATATAGGCATTACTGATTGATATTATTTATTATGCATTTTAATTCATCTTTAAAATTTGCATTATTGATTCATAATATTTAGTTGGTATTATTAAACGATGTTTCATATTTTTATTGTTGAATCATGTTACCTATATATGGTGGTATATATTTACAATGTGCTTCCTGTTTCTCATTATTCATTATGTATTGATAACAGATATTTAATATTTGCATTACTGATTCATATTATTTACTGTGCATTTGTGATTGTTGAAAATGGAATTATTGATTCATATAATTTATTATTTTCTAATATATATTTAATATAACCATTATTGATTGGTATTATTTATGATGCAAATATAAAAAAAATATTTGTTAAAAGCATAATAATATCAATCAATAATGCATATAATAAATAGATATTACAAATGCATAAACATTAATATCTATCCATATCAATCAATATTGTAAATATTAAAGATATATCAGTAAAGAACAAATTATTTGAATCAATAATTGCATTTTTACATATCTATCATAAATGCATCGTAAATAATTTGAATCAATAATGCAAATATTAAATATCTATTAACCATATATTATAAACAATATGAACTGGAGGCACATTTTCAATATATACCACCATCTTTTAATACAATGAAACAATAATAAAATATTAAATATCTATTAATAATACCAAATTTATTTATGATGCAAATATTACAAAAAATATTTGAGGAACGCATAATTAATATTTGTAAATAATATTGTAATATAGTTAATATTTACATAATTAATTGATATTAATTACTATGCATTTATAATCCATGTTTATTATTTGCATTACTGATTCATATAAGGTAATGGTGCCGTGGATTTGGCTCTGGCTGCGCTCTCCAGAGGCACCATCGCCCTCACTGGTACTCAGAAGAGAATATTGGTTGGAGATATAGATCGACTCAGGGCACTCCTGCACTACCTACCTAGTCCTCCTCTTCTGTCTGGGGGCCACCCATTCCCTCTCTGACTGCACACTCTTAAGTTGCGGGGTGACCATCTTTAGAAACATGCTATCCACGTAGCTCTCTGTCTCACGGATGCACCGCAGTGACTCCAGCCACCACTCAAGTTCCAAAACACGGAGCTGGAGTTGGTGCAGCTGGAGACACCTACTGCACTCGTGGTCGACCTGGCTGCGGAAAGCTGCCAGGAATTCCCACATGCCACAGGATGTGCAATCCACGGGACTGAGCCGCCCTGCCACCCCTCTCGTTTCACTCAGAACTATCAAGCAGAATTAAACTCTAAACCTTAGCAAAGCACACACAGCCGCTACTCAGCAAACAGCTGCTTTAATTCTATAGTTGTATTTAGAAAATGAAGTTCATTCATCTGTTTAATTGCAGCTCCTATCTTACAGCAAATGAGCAAGGTATAAAAAGAAAGAATGGAGAAATGCTCACCAATCCACCGGTCAATCACTTGCCTGCTTGGCTGGGAAGTCACACTTCGATTTAGATTCATTGACATTTTGTCCCTGACTGTGGTCGCTGCTGCAGCTCGCTCCTCCGAACTGCCCCCGCCCTTTAGTAGTACAGCACCCGGTCAGGTCTCACAAAGGAGAAAAAGTGCAGTGATGTGGGGAACGAGCGGGCGAGTGGGACTAACTGGATTTCTGTTTGAAAAAGCAAGTGCAGATTCGATGGGCCGAATGGCCTCCTTCTGTGTTAAATTGTTCTGTGATTCTGTGATATTCATACACTCAGAAATTCTATCAGAATATGTTTCAGGCAATTTGTAACATATATTATGAAAATACTTTTGAAATTCGGCCTCCTATTTATTTATAAATTCAATATTAATTGATAATTTGTCGATATATATAATGTTATAGTTTTATCAATGAAGAACCAACAACACCAACTTATTTGTAATTTAACTTCAACCCCATTACTGAGACACTGACTATCGAGTGTCCCCACTATCGACACTCAGTATTCACCTAGGGACTGAGATAACCCATGGTATCTCTCACTGACCATCGAGTATCCCAACCCTCGACACTCAGTGTTCACTTGGGGACTGAGATATCCCATGGTATCTCTCACTGATCATCCAGTGTCCCCACCCTCGACACTCAGTGTTCACTTGGGGACTGAGATATCCCATGGTATCTCTCACTGATCATCCAGTGTCCCCACCCTCGACACTCAGTGTTCACTTGGGGACTGAGATATCCCATGGTATCTCTCACTGATCATCCAGTGTCCCCACCCTCGACACTCAGTGTTCACTTGGGGACTGAGATATCCCATGGTATCTCTCACTGACCATCGAGTGTCCCCACCCTCTACACTCAGTGTTCACTTGGGGACTGAGATATCCCATGGTATCTCTCACTGATCATCCAGTGTCCCCACTATCTACATTCTGTGTTCACCTGGGGACTGAGATAATCATGAGGTCTATCTGTGAGCAGTGAGTTAGCGGGGAGGCTGAGTGGGAGACAGATTGGAACCTGGTATCGAGAAGGAGAAAAGGACACAGTTTTCATTTGGGAGAATTTCTACCAGGGCGGAGAGTGAGACTGAGGTTATTAGTTCTTCAGGGGTTACATGCCGCTGTGTAACATTAAATGTGCATTATATTAACACTAAACATTTTTCTGTCCCTCAGTCGCAGACTCCGCACTCACTGACCCGTGTGTAAATCACAAAGTCCTGGACCAGTTCTGGAGGAGCACGGATTGTGGTGGGACTGAGTGTACCGGAAAATATCAGTGTGATCGGGAACTAGCGCAAGGATGGTACAGGTTTAAAAGGTAACACGAGGGAGACATTACAGATAAACTAATCAATTATCAGGAGTAAATGTAATGAAGAGTGCAAAGTGTGAGATTAGGATCCGGTACTGTCGAGAGATCGGGATCATGAGTCAGAGCAATGGGGCAGGGTGTGGATACAGGGAAAGTGGGAACAGCTTCTATCAGTTAATCATTGAATCAGTTCTGGGGCTGACTCTGTGTGATTGTTGTTTCAGTTCTGGCGGATGGAAGATTCCAGAGACTGAGGTTCCAGAGCAGCACTGCTCCACAGTCAAACCAGGCTGGATAAACGGTACTTACAGATTTTTATAATCTCAGATGTACAATGGGGAATATATTGGAATCAATTATTAAAGATGAAATAGCAGCGCATTTGGAAAACAGTGACAGGATCAGTCCAAGTCTGCTTGTGTTTATGAAAGGGAAATCATGCTTGACAAATCTTCTAGAATTTTTTGAGGCTGTAGCAGCGAGAGTGGACAAGGGGGAGCAAGTGGAGGTGGAGCAGTTAGACATTCAAAACGCCTTTGACCAGGTCCACATAAGAGATTAGTGTACACAATTAAAGCACATGCTATTGGGTATAATGCACTGATATGGATAGAGAACTGGTTCGCAGACAGAAGGCAGAGAGTAGGAACAAACGGGTCCTTTTCAGAATGGCAGGCAGTGACTAGTGGGGTACCACAAGGTTCAGTGCTGGGACCCCAGCTATTTACAATATACATTAATGACTTACACGAAGGAATTGAATGCCATATCTCCAAATTTGCCGATGACACTAAGCTGGGTTGCAGTGTGAGCTGTGAGGAGGATGCTAAGAGGCTGCAGGGTGACTTGCACAGATTAGGTGCTTGGTGAAATACATGGCAGATGCGGTATAATGAAGAGAAATGTGAAGTTATCCACTTTGCTGGTAAAAACAGGAGGGCTGACATTTATCTGAATGGTGACAGATTGGTAAAGGGGGAGGTGCAACTAAACCAGGTCGTCATGGTACATCAGTCATTTAAGGTTGGCATACAGGTGCAGCAGGTAGTGAAGAAGGCAAATGGCATGTTGGCCTTCACAGTGAGAGAATTCGAGTATAGGAGCAGGGAGGTCTTACTACAATTGTACAGGGCCTGGGTAAGGTCACATCTTGAGTATTATGTACAGTTTTGATCTCCTAATCTGAGGAAGGACATCCTTGCTATTGAGGGAGTGCAGTGAAGGTTCATCAGACCTCAGAGAAACATGCAAAGATCTGACGGGATTGGACAGGTTAAATACAGGAAGAATGTTCCCGATGTTTGGGAAGTCCAGAACCAGGGGTCACAGTCTAAGGATAAGGGGTAAGACATTTAAGACCGAGATGAGGAGAAACTTCTTCACTCAGAGAATTTTGGCCATGTGGAATTCTCTACCACAGAACGTTGTTGTAGCCAATTCGTTAGATATATACAAAAGCGAGTTAAATGTGGCCCTCACGGCTAAAGGGATCAGGGGATATGGAGAGAAAGTAGGAATGGGGTACTGAAA
Source organism: Pristiophorus japonicus (assembly GCF_044704955.1). NCBI lineage: Eukaryota > Metazoa > Chordata > Chondrichthyes > Pristiophoridae > Pristiophorus > Pristiophorus japonicus. The sequence continues at coordinate 7,689 of NW_027252812.1, forward strand.
TGCAGGATCAGCGTGATCATATTGAATAGTGGTGCAGGCTTGAAGGGACGAATAGCCTTCTCATGCAGCTATTTTTCATGTTTCTATGTTTCACTGTCCAGCACTGATCACCCCGGTTACATTCTTCAATATTTATAATCCTCATTTTAGGAACTCATCCCACCGTGGGACAGGGAGAAGTGACCAGGACAGTTTGCTTTAACTACGATGGAAATCGCTGTAACAGGACCCTGGAGATAAAGATCAAAAACTGCACCAGTTACTCCGTTTACGAGTTGAAGCCACCACCCGATTGTAACATGACTTATTGCACAGGTACATTGCGGATTGTGAATGACGCAGAAGGATGAGTCTGGAATGTCCCGTGTCATCAACAGCAATAAGAAAGTTACAGTCGCCCATCCTGGTTGTAAGGGACACAACAGATAAAGGATCTGAAGCACAAAGTGCTCTTTTCACCAACGCTACAGGGAGCTGTTCTATGTGTCTGTCGGACATTCTGTTCCCTGCGCTGCCCAGTGATGGCGATAGACCCCCAGTGTAATGTTGGGCACCGCAGACTGAGATACTCCATGTTCCCCCTCACTGACTGTCCAGTTTCCCCACCCTCTACACTTAGTGTTCACCTGTGGACTGAGATACCCCATGTATATCTCCTACTGACCATCCAGTGTTCCCACCCTCTACTCTCAGTGTTCACCTGGGGAATGAGATACCCCATGATACCACCCACTGACCATCCAGTGTTCCCACCCTCTCCACTCAGTGTTCACCTGGGGACTGATATACACCATGATATCTACCACTGACCATCCAGTGTTCCTACCCTCTACTCTCAGTGTTCACCTGGGGACTGAGATACCTCATGATAGCTTCCACTGACCATCGAGTATCCCCACCCTCTACACTCAGTGTTCACCTGGAGCCTGAGATACCGCATGAGGTCTGTCTGTGAGCAGTGAGTTGGAGGGGAGGCTGAGCTGGGAGATTGGACCCTGGTTTAGAGAAGGAGGAAAGGATCCAGTTTTATTCTGGGGGATTTTCCACCAGAAAAAGAATGAGACTGAGGTTATTGGTGCTTCAGGGGGTGCTCGCCGCTGAGTAACGTTAACTGTGCTTTATATTAACATTAAACATCTTTCTGTCACTCAGTCGCAGACTCAGTACTCACTGACCCGTGTGTGGATCACACAATCCTGGACCAGCCCTGGAGGAGCACGGATTGTGGTGAGACTGGGTGCATCGCAAACACTCAGTGTGATCAGGATCTTGACCATGGATGGTACAGATTTAAAAGGTAACGTGAGGGGAAAATGACAGATACACTAATCAATAAACCAGGAGTAAATGTACGACAGAGATCACAGTGCGTGATTAGGAACTGGTTCTGTGGAGAGAGCGGGATCATCAGTCAGAGCAATGGGGCAGGGTGTGAGTGAATACAGGGAAATGGGAACAGCTTCTATCAGTTGATCATTGAATCAGTTCAGGGGCTGACTGACTCTGTGGGATTGTTGTTTCAGTTCTGGCGGATGGAAGATTCCGGAGACTGCGGTCCCAGACTATCACTGCTCCACACGGGCCCCAGGCTGGTTAAAGGGTACTTTCAGACTTTATAATCTCTGATTTACATTCACTGTCCAGCACTGTTCACCTTGGTTACATTCTTCAATATTTATAATCCACATTTCAGGAACTCATCCCACCGTGGGACAGGGAGAAGTGACGGGGACAGTTTGTTTTACGTGGTTTGGAAGTCCCTGCTACTATACCCGGGAGATAAAGATCAAAAACTGCACCAGTTACTCTGTTTACAAGTTGAATCCGACACACTGTTACGCTGCTTATTGCACAGGTACATTGGCGACTGTGAATGACCCAGAAGCGTGACTCTGGGATGTCCCGTGTTATCATCAGCAGTAAGAAAGTTACATGCGCCCCTCCTGGTTGTAAGGGACACAAAGGGTAAAGGATCAGAAACGCAAAGTGGTCTTTTCACCAAAGCTACAGGGAGCTGAATCAGACACTGTTCACTGTGTCTGTCGGGCACTCTGTTCCCTGCCGTGCCCACTGATGGAGATAGACCCGCAGTGTAGCGCTGGGCATCCCAGCCTCGCTCTCCTGGCTGTACAGGTCCCAGGGAGTGGGATTGGAATATGCCGGGTTATACAAGACTGGTGACTGACAATTTCTGGGCTCTAATACCAGCCTGATGAACTGTCTGGGTGTCCACCTCTCTGCACTCTCCCATACCTCTCCTCCTTTATTGCAGTTCCAGAGACAACCTCAACCCAGGGGCCCAAGAAACAATCGACTGTCGAATCGACTGATCATCGTCCAATATCCCAGCGTTGTCTACAGCCTCAGTTATCTGCCTTGAAGGGTCCATTCTACTCAGACTGTTCACGCAGTGTTCCTGCTGCAATCCTCAGTCCCAGAGTTTCAACCAGTCTCTTAGTGAGGGGAGTGGGATGAGGAGACTGAGTGGGAGTCGGATGAGGAGACTGGGAGGTGGGAGGCGGGAGTGGGGGATGGGATGAGAAGACTGTGGGAGCGTGAGATGTGGAGAGCGAGGTGAGTGGAATGAGGAGACCGAGGGGAGTGGGATGAGGAGATCGAGGGGACTGGCATGAGCAGACTGAGGGGAGTGGGACGAGGATTATGAGGGAAGTAGGATGACGAAACTTTGGGAGCGCGTGAGCTGTCTGGGATAACGTGACAGAGGTGAATGTGTCGCAGTGTCTGAAGGGAGTGTGATATCGTGGCTGAAGGGAATGGATTTGTAAGATTCTGGGTTGTATAAAGACTGGTATCTGACCATTCTCTGGACTCCAGTTCCAGCCTGGTGATCTATTCTTGTGTTCAGCATTCTGCACTCTCCCATATCTGAATATTTTATTGCAGACCCAGAGACATCTCCAACTCAGGGGCCAGAGGTACAATCGACTCTTCAACCCACTGTCCGCCCATCCACGATCCCAGCAGAATCTACAGCCTCAGGTATCTGCCTTGTGGGGCCCATTCTGCACAGACTGTTCACCCAGTGTAACTGCTGTAATCCTCAGTCCTAGTGATACATCTGGTCTTTTACTGAGGGGAGTGGGATGTAGTAACTGAAGGGGTGTGACATAGTGACTGAGGGGAGTGGAATGGGATTATAATGGGTTAGCTTCCATTAGGGAAGAAAATATACTGTCCTTTACCGGCCTGGCATATATGTGACTCCAGACCCACTGCAATGTGTTTGACTTTTAACTGCGCTCTGAAATGGCCGAGCAAACCATTCTGTTTTATTAAAGTAAGTGACTCACCACCACCTCTTCAAGGGCAATTAGTGATGGGCAATAAATATTGGCCTGGCCAGTGATGCTCACAATCCAGGACCAAATGAAATAATGCAGTGGCTCAGGGGAATGGGATGTACTGACTGAGGGGGAGAGATTTGATGATTCAAGGTTACATAAAGACTGGTATGTGACAATGTCTGGAATCTAGTACCAGCCTGATGACCTGTTCTGGTGTTCTCTACTCTGCACTCTCCCATGGGTCTCTTCCGTTGTTACAGATCCAGAGACAGCCGCAACTCAGGAGCCTGATGAACAATCGACTCTCAAATCCACTGACCATTCATCCACTGTCCCATCACGGTCTACAGCCTCAGGTATCTGCCTTGTGCGGTCCATTCTACATAGACTGTTCTCCCAGTGTAACTGCTGAAAACCTCAGCCCTGAAAATTCATTCATCATTTACTGAGGGGAGTGGGATGTAGTGACTGACGCGGGGGGGGAGGGTGGGTGGGCGGGGCGTTGGTGGAGGTGAGATATAGTGACTGAGGGGAGTGGAATGGGATGATAATGAAGTGTCCTTTAGGGAAATACATCTGCTGCTCTTACCCGATCTGGCCTATTTGTGACTCCACACCCACAGCAATGTGGTTGAATATTAACCGCCCTCTGAAATGGCCCAGCAATCTACTTAGTTGTCTTCAACAAGACGGCTCACTACCACCTTCTCAAGGGCAATTAGGGATGGGCAATAAATGCTGGCCTTGTCAGTGACGCCCACTACCCAGGACCGAATAAAAAAATCATGCATTGAGTGAGGGGAGTGAGACGTAGTGACTGAGGCAAGTGGAACAAGGAGCACGAGGACGGTGTGATGAGGAGCATGAGGGGAGTCGGATGAGGATACTGAGGAGATAGGGATGAGCAGAATGCTGTTACTGAGATGAGTGGGGTTTAGTGACTCACGAAACTTGGATGTAGTAACTGAGTGGAATGGAATGTACTGACTGAGAGGAGAGGGATGTAGTGACTGAGGGGAGTGGGATGCAGTGACTGAGGGGAGTGGGATGCAGTGACTGAGGGGAGTGGGATGCAGTGACTGAGGGGAGTGGGATGCAGTGACTGAGGGGAATGAGATGCAGTGACTGAGGGGAGTGGGATGCAGGGACTGAGGGGAGTGGGATGCAGTGACTGAGGGGAGTGGGATGCAGTGACTGAGGGGAGTGGGATGCAGTGACTGAGGGGAGTGCGATGCAGTGACTGAGGGGAGTGGGATGCAGTGACTGAGGGGAGTGGGATGCAGTGACTGAGGCGAGTGGGATGCAGTGACTGAGGGGAGTGGGATGCAGTGACTGAGGGGAGTGGGATGCAGTGACTGAGGCGAGTGGGATGCAGTGACTGAGGGGAGTGGGATGCAGTGACTGAGGGGAGTGGGATGCAGTGACTGAGGGGAGTGGGATGCAGTGACTGAGGCGAGTGGGATGCAGTGACTGAGGGGAGTGGGATGCAGTGACTGAGGGGAGTGGGATGCAGTGACTGAGGCGAGTGGGATGCAGTGACTGAGGGGAGTGGGATGCAGTGACTGAGGGGAGTGGGATGCAGTGACTGAGGGGAGTGGGATGTAGTGACCGAGGGGAGTGGGATGCAGTGACTGAGGGGAGTGGGATGCAGTGACTGAGGGGAGTGGGATGCAGTGACTGAGGGGAGTGGGATGCAGTGACTGAGGGGAGTGGGATGCAGTGACTGAGGGGAGTGGGATGCAGTGACTGAGGGGAGTGGGATGCAGTGACTGAGGGGAGTGGGATGCAGTGACTGAGGGGAGTGGGATGCAGTGACTGAGGGGAGTGGGATGCAGTGACTGAGGGGAGTGGGATGCAGTGACTGAGGGGAGTGGGATGCAGTGACTGAGGGGAGTGGGATGCAGTGACTGAGGGGAGTGGGATGCAGTGACTGAGAGAAGTGGGAAGCAGTGACTGAGGGGAGTGGGATGCAGTGACTGAGGGGAGTGGTTTGCAGTGACTGAGGCGAGTGGGATGCTGTAACTGAGGGGAGTGGGATGCAGTGACCGAGGGGAGTGCGATGCAGTGACTGAGGGGAGTGGGATGCAGTGACTGAGGGGAGTGGGATGAAGTGACTGAGGGAGTGGGATGCAGTGACTGAGGGGAGTGGGATGAAGTGACTGAGGGAGTGGGATGCAGTGACTGAGGGGAGTGGGTTGCTTTGACTGAGGGGAGTGGGGTGCAGTGACTGATGGCAGTCGATTGCAGAGGCTGAGGTGACTGGGATTGGTTGACTTCTTTAAATTCTGGTGTGTGACATTCTCCGGACTCCAGTATCAGCCTGATGACCCGATTGGGTATTCCCCAATATTTTACCCTCCCATGTCTCCCATCCTTTGTTACAGATCTGGCGACAACCCCAACTCAGGAACCTGAGGGACAAACATCTGAACAAAGCACTGAGAAACCGGCCTCTGTCCCAGTGGGACCTACAGCCTCAGGTATCAGTCTGGAGAGGTTCCTTCAAACAGGCACTCCACCCAATGTGACCCATGACCTGCTCTGTTCCTGAGAATCTATCGATCCCGATAGAGATATTTCTTGGCGAAAATACGCTCCAGCCTTATCAACATTTCCTGATAGTTGTACCCTCTCAGTTCTGATATCATACTTGTAAACCTTTGTTTTTGCACCTCCTTCAGTGCCACTCTATCCGTTTGATATTATGGGAGCCATAAATCTCCACAGTGCCCAAAGAGGGGTCCCATCGACGTATATGGAGACCAGAATTGTGCACAATGCTCCAAGTGTGGTCTAACCAAGGCATATGGAGACGAGAACTGTGCACATTGCTCTAAATGTAATCTGTCTCTCACTTTGTCTCTTTCTATCTCTCTAGCTCTGTCTCTCCACATCTGTCTCCTCTCTCTCCCATTCTGTTTCTCTCTATCTCTCTCTTTCTCTCACTGTCTCTCTTTCACACATTCTCTATGTCACTGTCTTGCACTCTTTCTCTCTCGGTGTCCACCGGTCTCTTTCTCTGTCTCCTGCTGTCTTTCTCGTTGCCTCAGTCGTTTTATCTCTCTCTGTCTCTATCTCTCACTCTGACTCTGTCGGCCTTCCTCTCCCTCTAGAGATATATATAGCTTTCTCTCTCTGTCTATTAATCCTTCAGTGCTGAATTGTGCCTAATTGTATTTAATCTTTGTGGCCATCGGGTCAATGCCTGGCCCAGGGCTGTGAGAGACAGGGACCGAGCCGGTAGACCCACTCCTGTCCCAGGGCTGTGAGAGAAAGGGACCGAGCAGGGAGAACCACTCCTGGCCCAGGGCTGTGAGAGACAGGGACCGAGCAGGGAGACCCACTCCTGGCCCAGGGCTGTGAGAGACAGGGACCGAGCAGGGAGAACCACTCCTGTCCCAGGGCTGTGAGAGACATGGACTGAGCAGGGAGAACCACTCCTGGCCCAGGGCTGTGAGCGACAGGGACCGAGCAGGAAGACTCACTCCTGGCCCAAGGCTGTGAGCGACAGGGACCGAGCAGGAAGACTCACTCCTGGCCCAAGGCTGTGAGAGACAGGGACCGAGCAGGGAGAACCACTCCAGGCCCAGGGCTGTGAGAGACAGGGACCGAGCAGGGAGAACCACTCCAGGCCCAGGGCTGTGAGAGACAGGGACCGAGCAGGGAGAACCACTCCTGGCCCAGGGCTGTGAAAGACAGGGACCGAGCAGGGAGACCCACTCCTGGCCCAGGGCTGTGAGAGACAGGGACCGAGCAGGGAGAACCACTCCAGGCCCAGGGCTGTGAGAGACAGGGACCGAGCAGGGAGACCCACTCCTGGCCCAGGGCTGTGAGAGACAGGGACAGAGCAGGGAGAACCACTCCTGGCCCAGGGCTGTGAGAGACAGGGACCGAGCAGGGAGAACCACTCCAGGCCCAGGGCTGTGAGAGACAGGGACCGAGCAGGGAGACACACTCCTGGCCCAGGGCTGTGAGAGACAGGGACCGAGCAGGGTGACCCACTCCTGTCCCAGGGCTGTGAGAGACAGGGACCGAGCAGGAAGACCCACTCCTGGCCCAGGGCTGTGAGAGACAGGGACCGAGCAGGGAGACCCACTCCTGGCCCAGGGCTGTGAGAGACATGGACTGAGCAGGGAGAACCACTCCTGGCCCAGAGCTGTGAGCGACAGGGACCGAGCAGGAAGACTCACTCCTGGCCCAAGGCTGTGAGAGACAGGGACCGAGCAGGGAGAACCACTCCAGGCCCAGGGCTGTGAGAGACAGGGACCGAGCAGGGAGAACCACTCCAGGCCCAGGGCTGTGAGAGACAGGGACCGAGCAGGGAGAACCACTCCTGGCCCAGGGCTGTGAAAGACAGGGACCGAGCAGGGAGACCCACTCCTGGCCCAGGGCTGTGAGAGACAGGGACCGAGCAGGGAGAACCACTCCAGGCCCAGGGCTGTGAGAGACAGGGACCGAGCAGGGAGACCCACTCCTGGCCCAGGGCTGTGAGAGACAGGGACAGAGCAGGGAGAACCACTCCTGGCCCAGGGCTGTGAGAGACAGGGACCGAGCAGGGAGAACCACTCCAGGCCCAGGGCTGTGAGAGACAGGGACCGAGCAGGGAGACACACTCCTGGCCCAGGGCTGTGAGAGACAGGGACCGAGCAGGGTGACCCACTCCTGTCCCAGGGCTGTGAGAGACAGGGACCGAGCAGGAAGACCCACTCCTGGCCCAGGGCTGTGAGAGACAGGGACCGAGCAGGGAGAACCACTCCTGGCCGAGGGCTGCCTCTCCATCCTCCAGTTCCAATGTGCCTGATCTTTAATTGCAGATCCGGGGAAGTGGACAAGCCGTGGAAACAAGGGAGGGACGGCAGCAGGAGCTGAGTGCAAAGCCTCGGAGAAGGGACATTTGAAACCAGGTACCAGTCGGCCGATAGAATCATAGAGATTTACAGCACGGAAGGAGGCCATTTCGGCCCACCGTGTCCACACCGGCTGACCACGAGCTACCCAACCTATTCCCACTTTCCGGCTCTTGGTCCGTAGCCCTTTAGGTTACAGCACTTCAGGTCCACATCCAGGTACTTTTCAAATATGATGAGGTTTTCTGCCTCTACCACCCTTTCAGGCAGTGACCCGCACGACCCTCTGGGTGAAGTCATTTCCCCTCAAATTCCCTCTAAACCTCCCCCCAATTACTTTAAATCTATGCCCCCTGGTTGTTGCTCCCTCTGCCAAGGGAAACAGGTCCTTCCTATCCACTCTATGCAGGCCCCTCATAAAGTTATACACCTCAATCAGGTCTCCCCTCAGCCTCGTCTGTTCCAAAGAAACAGTCCCAGCGTCTCCAAACGTTCCTCATCGCTAAAATTCATCAGTCCAGGCAAACATTCTTGTAAATCTCCTCTGCACCCTTTCCAGTGCAATCACATATTTCCTGCAATGTGACCAGAACTGCATGTTGTACTCCAGCTGTGGCCTAACCAGTGTTTTAACTAGCTCAAGCAAAAGGTCCTTGCTCTTGTAATCCACGCCTCGACTAAAGAGGCAAGTACTTCGCATGCCTTCTTCACCACCTTATCTACCTGGCCTGCTACATTCAGGGATCTGTGGACCTGCACTCCAAGGTCCCTTTGTTCCTCTACACTTCTCAGTGTTCCACCATTTAATGTGTATTCCATTCCCTTGTTAGACTTCGGCAAATGCATTACGTCACACTTATCCGGATTAAAGACAGACAGTAAACAGAGAGTCGGGATAAACGGGTCCTTTAGCGAATGGCAGGCAGTGAATAATCGAGTGCCGCAGTGCTCAGTGCTGGGACCGCAGCTATTTACAAAATACATTAAAGATTTTGATGAGGGAATTGAGTGTAATATCTCCAAGTTTGCAGATGACACTATGCTGGGTGGCGGTGTGGGCTGTGAGGAGGACGCTAAAAGGCTGCATAGTTACTTCGACAGGTTAGGTCAGTGGGCAAATGCATGGCAGATGCAGTATAATATGGATAAATGTGAGTTTATCCACTTTGGTGCCAAAAACACGAAGGCAAAATAATATTTGAATGTCGGCCGATTAGGAAAAGGGGAGGTGCAACGAGATCTGGGTGTCATGGTACATCAGTCATTTAAATTTGGCATGCAGGTACAGTAGGTGCTGAAGAAAGCAAATGGTATGTTGGCCTTCATAGCGAGGGGATTTGAGTATAGGAGCAGGGAGGTCTTACTGCAGTTGTACAGGGCCTTAGTGAGGCCTCACCTGGAATATTGTGTTCAGTTTTGTTCTCCTAATCTGAGGAAGGACGTTCTTGCTATTGAGGGAGTGCAGCGAAAGTTCATCAGACTGATTCCCGGGATGTTAGGACGGTCATATGAGGAGAGACTGGATCGATTGGACCTGTGTTCACTGGAGTTTAGAAGGATGAGAGGGGATCTCATAGATACATATACCATTCTGACGGGACTGGACAGGTTAGATGCAGGAAGAATGTTCCCGATGTTGGGGAAGTCCATAACCAGGGGGGTCACACTCTAAGGATAAAGGGTAAGCCATTTAGGACCGAGATGAGGGGAACCTTCTTCGCTCAGAGAGTTGTTTATCTGTGGAATTCTCTACCGCGGAGAGTTGTTGATGCCAGTTCATTGGATATATTCAAGAGGGAGTTAGATATGGCCCTTATGGCTAAATGGATTAATGGGTATGGAGAGAAAGTGGGAAAGGGGTACTGAGGTGAGTGATCAGTAATGATCTTATTGAATAGTGGTGCAGGTTCGAAGGGCCGAATGCCTACTCCTGCGCCTATTTTCTATATTTCTATGTTTCTATGTAAATTCCATTTGCCACTGGTCTGCCCACCTGGCCAGTACATTGATATATTCCTGCAGTCCGCAGCTCTCTTCTGAACCATCAATGAGACAGCCGATTTTAGTGTCATCTTCAAACTTCTTCATCGTGCCCCCAACTTCCAAATCCATAGTCACTGATATATACCAGAAAAAGCAAGGGACCCAGCACTGAGCCCTGCGGAACCCCACTGGAAATAGCTTCTGGCTTCTGGTTGGGACCACCCAATCAGACCCTCCCAGGGTCCACGCCCAGAAACCTTCAGTCCCTGACTCCATACTCGAACATTCAGTGATTGGACCTCCCAAATATCCTGCTTTATAATCTGCCTGCTCAGTCCCAGTTATCCGGGCAAGTGTCTCCCAATATAAACCACACAGAATGTAGGGCACAGAAAGTAGCCATTCGGCCCCACTGCTTTGTGCCGGTGTTTATGCTCCACACCAGCCTCCTCCCATCCCTCTTCATCTCACCCCATCAGCACATCCTTCTATTCCTTTCTCCATCATGTGTTTATCCAGCCTTTTATTTAATTGCATCTCTGTTATTCGCTCACCTACTCCCTGTGGGAGCGAGATCCACATTCTCAGCCCACTCTGGGTGAAGACGTTTCTAATGAATTCCCCATGGGATTTATGAGTGACGACCTTACGTTGATGTCCACTAGTTTTACGAACTCCCACAAACATTGCTGTTCATCGTCTGTATGGAACCACCTTCACCAATCCCCTGTGGAAGCGGGGATGGGCCTGGAATTGTCCACACAGACCCAAGTTGCCCGGTCCAGCATCCCCTCGGTTGGGGACTGTCACTCCTGGTTTGCCCTCCCGCTCTCTCTGCCCCCTTCCCTGTACCCCGCTTGGTATTCCTGCGCCACACTCCGCGCAGGTGGGTTTGCGAGTTGTGGCTGAAGAGACTTGGTCCGCTCTGTGTTCCAGGGGTGCTGGAACTGTCGGACGAGCAGTGCAAGAAGGTCAGTGCCGAGGTCCAAGTGATGTACGTCGGGACAAACAAACTGGACACCCCCGAGAAACAGGCAGCATTCCACCGCCAGGTGAGGGGTTTATTCTCCATTCATTCTCGGGGTGTTGGGCGTCACTGGGCAAGGATGGCATTGATTGACCATCCCCAGTAAACCATCATTAGATGGCATTGACTGACCATCCCCAGTTGGCATTGACTGACCTTCCCCAGTTGGCATTGACTGACCATCCCCAGTTGGCATTGACTGACCTTCCCCAGTTGGCATTGACTGACCATCCCCAGTTGGCATTGTCTGACCAACCCTGGTGTTAATGGGTGGGAATTCCACTGGTGTTAGGGGGAGGGTATACCCTGCTGTTAAGGGGAGAGGGATTCCCCTGGTGGCACTGAGTGGGGTTCCCCTGGTGTTACGGGGAGCGGGATTTCTGGTGTTAAGTGGGTGGGGATTCTCCTGTGTAATGGGAAGGGGATTCCCCTGGTTTTATAGGGCAGGGGTTCGCCTGGTGTTAAGGGGGAGGAGTTCCACTGGTTTTACTGGGGTGGGGATTCCCCTGGTGTTAAGGGGAGGGTTTCCCCTGGTGTTAAGGGGAGGCGTATTTCACTGGTGTGTGAGGCTCAGTGATGTTCCCTGAGAGCCCCCAGGTGACGTGCGGTGTAACTGCGAACGCCCTCTATGGTGCACGACCACTCACCTGGTGATTCCCGTCCGCTCCCAGGTACAAGACATGCTGAGAGACCACTTGCCCTGCAAGAAGCCCCCGCTGAAGATTAACGGTGTAAAGTTGGCGAAACGTAGAAGGAAGAAACGGAATGATCCGGAAGATCCAGGATTGTGAGCGGGTTATTTCAACCCGACTCTGGGCCCACGGGCAGGGCCCAAGGTGTGTGGGGGGCGAAGGTGGTGTGCGTGGAGTGGGATGGGTGAGGTGGTTTGTGATGGGGGTGAGGGCTATGGGATTAGGTGAGGGGTGTGGGATGGGGTGAGGTGGGATGGGATGGAGGTGAGTGTGAGGGGTGTGGGATGGGGTGAGGTGGGATGGGATGGAGGTGAGTGTGAGGGGTGTGGGATGGGTGACGGGGGTTGAGAAGGGAGTGAGCGTTGGAGTGATGTACGTTGATGGGGGGTGGTTCTTTGGGGGGTGGATGTGATGGGATGTATATATCACTGGGTTGTTCCCAATGGACAAAGTACATGAGCGGTTGGGGGTATTGTGATTAAAAAGGATTGAAAGGTAATTTAATAAGGGGTTTAAAAGAATTTTAAAATAAGTTCAATAAGGGGTTTAATAGCTTTTTATTTTTTTTTACGGGATTTAAATGTTGGTTAAGTGTGTTTGTAAGGGATTTAAAAGGTTTTAAATAGCGTGTAAACAGGGTTTGAAATAGGATTTCTAATGAAAGGGTGAATCAGATTGCCGTGACGTGTGTTAATGTAATACTGGTGATGGGGTTACTTTATATTGCTGCAATGTTTAGCTTGTAGCCTGTGTTGGTTGAGTGGGGAGGTCAGATTGTTCAATGGGGAGATCTATCTCACACACACTGAGATACAAGCTGCAGGCAGTCCAGGGGCATGAACCTTCTATTTGAAGGGAGACGTTAATCGGTAACATTGAAAGATAGCAAGAAAGTGGGAAAGGCTTGCATTTATGTAGCGCCTCATGAAGCCCCAAAGTGCTTTACAGCCAATGAAGTACTTTCTGGAGTGTGCTCACAGTTGCAATGTAGCACACACAGCAGCTATATTTACGCACAGCAAGCTCCCGCAAACAGCGACGTGCAAATGAGCATCTACGAGGAGAGAGGAAGATCCCATAGATCAGGACGGAGGGCTTGAAGCCTGACAACAACAAATTGCATTTATACAGCGCCGTTAACATAGCAAAACCTCCCAAGGCGCTTGGCGGGAACAGAAATGGGACCACACGCGGCACCGAACCACACACACACACAGGGAGACATTGGGACAGGGCGGGCGGCCAGCAGCTCGGTCAGAGTCATAGTCCACTTTCATAGTCTATCTTCCCTTTATTTGGGACACCTCTTGATGTA
>NW_027252813.1:300000-550000 GCF_044704955.1 Pristiophorus japonicus
CTTATAGAGACTACAAAGGGGGAATCATAGAGTGGGTCAGTACTTACAGAGACTACACAGGGGAATCACAGAGTGGGTCTGTACTTGCAGAGACTACACAGGGGTAGTCACAGAGTGGGTCTTTACTTACAGAGACTACACAGGGGGAGTCACAGAGTGGGTTAGTACTTACAGAGACTACACAGGGGGAGTCACAGAGTGGGTCAGTACTTACAGAGACTGCAGAGGGGAAATCACAGAGTAGGTCAGTACTTGCAGAGTCTACACAGGAGGAGTCACAGAGTGGGTCAGTACAAACAGATGCTACACAGGGGGAATCACAAAGTGGATCAGTACTTATACAGGCTACATAGGGGGAATCACAGAGTGGGTCAGTACTTACAGAGACTACACAGGGGGAATCACAGAGTGGTTCAGTGCTTACACAGACGACACAGGAATACAGAGTGGGTCTGTACTTGCAGAGCCTACACAGGAGTAGTCACAGAGTGGGTCTGTACTTACAGAGACTACACAGGGGGAGTCACAGAGTGGGTCAGTACTTACAGAGACTGCACACTGGGAGTCACAGAGTGGGTCAGTACTTATACAGACTACACAGGGGGAATCACAGAGTGGGTCAGTACTTATAGAGACTACACCGGGGGAATCACAGAGTGGGCCAGTATTTACAGAGACTGCACAGGGGAACCACAGAGTGGGTCTGTACTTACAGAGACTACACAGGGGGAGTCACAGAGTGGGTCTGTACTTAGTGAGACTACACAGGGGGAGTCACAGAGTGTGTCTGTACTCACAGAGACTACACAGGGGAGACACAGAGTGGGTCAGTACTTAGAGAGATTACACAGGGAGAGTCACAGAGTGCGTCAGTACTTACAGAGGCTACACAGGGGGAATCACAGAGTGGGTCAGTACTTACAGAGACTACACAGGCGGAATCACAGAGTGGGTCTGTACATGCAGAGACTACACAGGGGTAGTCACAGAGTGGGTCTTTACTTACAGAGACTACACAGGGGGAGTCACAGAGTGGGTTAGTACTTACAGAGACTACACAGGGGGAATCACAGAGTGGGTCAGTACTTACAGAGACTGCACACTGGGAGTCACAGAGTGGGTCAGTACTTACAGAGACTGCACAGGGTGAGTCACAGAGTGGGTCAGTACTTACAGAGACTACACAGGGGGAGTCACAGAGTGGGTCAGTACTTATAGAGACTACACAGGGGGAGTCACAGAGTGGGTCAGTACTTACAGAGACTATACAGGGGTAATCACAGAGTGGGTCAGTACTTACAGAGACTACACAGGGGGAATCACAGAGTGGGTCAGTACTTACTGAGACTACACAGGGGGAATCACAGAGTGGGTCTGTACTTACAGAGACTACACAGGGGGAATCACAGAGTGGGTCAGTATTAACAGAGACTGCACAGGGTAATCACAGAAAGGGTCAGTACTTCCAGAGACTACACAAGGAGAATCACAGAGTGGGTCTGTACTTACAGAGACTGCACAGGGGGAATCACAGAGTGGGTCAGTACTTGCAGAGACTACACAGGTGGAATCACAGAGTGGGTCAGTACTTATAGAGACTACAAAGGGGGAATCATAGAGTGGGTCAGTACTTACAGAGACTACAAAGGGGAATCACAGAGTGGGTCTGTACTCACAGAGACTACACAGGGGGAGTGACAGATTGGGTCTGTACTTACAGAGACTACAAAGGGGGAGTCACAGAGTGGGTCTGTACTTACAGAGACTACACAGGGGAGTCACAGAGTGGGTCTGTACTTACAGAGACTACACAGGGGGAGTCACAGAGTGGGTCAGTACTTACAGAGACTGCACAGGGTGAGTCACAGAGTGGGTCAGTACTTACAGAGACTACACGGGGGAATCACAGAGTGGGTCTGTACTTACAGAGACTACACAGTGGGAGTGACAGATTGGGTCTGTACTTACAGAGACTACACACGGGGAGTCACAGAGTGGGTCTGTACTTACAGAGACTACACAGGGGAGTCACAGAGTGGGTCTGTACTTACAGAGACTGCAGAGGGGGAATCACAGAGTAGGTCAGTACTTGCAGAGTGTACACAGGGGGAGTCACAGAGTGGGTCAGTACTGACAGATGCTACACAGGGGGAATCACAAAGTGGATCAGTACTTATACAGGCTACACAGGGGGAATCACAGAGTGGGTCAGTACTTACAGAGACTACACAGGGGGAATCACAGAGTGGTTCAGTACTTACACAGACGACACAGGAATACAGAGTGGGTCTGTACTTGCAGAGACTACACAGGGGTAGTCACAGAGTGGGTCTGTACTTACAGAGACTACACAGGGGGAGTCACAGAGTGGGCCAGTATTTACAGAGACTGCACAGGGGAGTCACATAGTGGGTCAGTACTTAGAGAGATTACACAGGGTGAGTCACAGAGTGCGTCAGTACTTACAGAGGCTACACAGGGGGAATCACAGAGTGGGTCAGTACTTACAGAGACTAAACAGGGGGAAGCACAGAGTGGGTCAGTACTTACACAGACTGCACAGGGGAATCACAGAGTGGGTCTGTACTTACAGAGACTACACAGAGGGAGTCACAGAGTGGGTCTGTGCTTAGAGAGACTACACAGGGGGAGTCACAGAGTGGGCCAGTATTTACAGAGACTGCACAGGGGAGTCACAGAGTGGGTCAGTACTTAGAGAGATTACACAAGGTGAGTCACAGAGTGGGTCAGTACTTACAGAGACTACACAGTGGGAATCAAAGAGTGGGTCAGTACTTACAGAGACTACACGGGGGAATCACAGAGTGGGTCTGTACTTACAGAGACTACACAGTGGGAGTGACAGATTGGGTCTGTACTTACAGAGACTACACACGGGGAGTCACAGAGTGGGTCTGTACTTACAGAGACTACACAGGGGAGTCACAGAGTGGGTCTGTACTTACAGAGACTGCAGAGGGGGAATCACAGAGTAGGTCAGTACTTGCAGAGTCTACACAGGGGGAGTCACAGAGTGGGTCAGTACTGACAGATGCTACACAGGGGGAATCACAAAGTGGATCAGTACTTATACAGGCTACACAGGGGGAATCACAGAGTGGGTCAGTACTTACAGAGACTACACAGGGGGAATCACAGAGTGGTTCAGTACTTACACAGACGACACAGGAATACAGAGTGGGTCTGTACTTGCAGAGACTACACAGGGGTAGTCACAGAGTGGGTCTGTACTTACAGAGACTACACAGGGGGAGTCACAGAGTGGGCCAGTATTTACAGAGACTGCACAGGGGATTCACAGAGTGGGTCAGTACTTAGAGAGATTACACAGGGTGAGTCACAGAGTGCGTCAGTACTTACAGAGGCTACACAGGGGGAATCACAGAGTGGGTCAGTACTTACAGAGACTAAACAGGGGGAAGCATAGAGTGGGTCAGTACTTACACAGACTGCACAGGGGAATCACAGAGTGGGTCTGTACTTACAGAGACTACACAGAGGGAGTCACAGAGTGGGTCTGTGCTTAGAGAGACTACACAGGGGGAGTCACAGAGTGGGCCAGTATTTACAGAGACTGCACAGGGGAGTCACAGAGTGGGTCAGTACTTAGAGAGATTACACAGGGTGAGTCACAGAGTGCGTCAGTACTTACAGAGGCTACACAGGGGGAATCACAGAGTGGGTCAGTACTTACAGAGACTGCACAGGGGGAATCACAGAGTCGGTCTGTACTTGCAGAGACTACACAGGGGTAGTCACAGAGTGGGTCTTTACTTACAGAGACTACACAGGGGGAGTCACAGAGTGGGTTAGTACTTACAGAGACTACACAGGGGGAGTCACAGAGTGGGTCAGTACTTACAGAGACTGCAGAGGGGAAATCACAGAGTAGGTCAGTACTTGCAGAGTCCACACAGGAGGAGTCACAGAGTGGGTCAGTACTTACAGATGCTACACAGGGGGAATCACAAAGTGGATGAGTACTTATACAGGCTACACAGGGGGAATCACAGAGTGGGTCAGTACTTACAGATACTACACAGGGGGAATCACAGAGTGGTTCAGTACTTACACAGACGACACAGGAATACAGAGTGGGTCTGTACTTGCAGAGCCTACACAGGAGTAGTCACAGAGTGGGTCTGTACTTACAGAGACTACACAGGGGGAGTCACAGAGTGGGTCAGTACTTACAGAGACTGCACACTGGGAGTCACAGAGTGGGTCAGTACTTATACAGACTACACAGGGGGAATCACAGAGTGGGTCAGTACTTATAGAGACTACACAGGGGGAATCACAGAGTGGGCCAGTATTTACAGAGACTGCACAGGGGAACCACAGAGTGGGTCTGTACTTACAGAGACTACACAGGGGGAGTCACAGAGTGGGTCTGTACTTAGTGAGACTGCACAGGGGGAGTCACAGAGTGTGTCTGTACTCACAGAGACTACACAGGGGAGACACAGAGTGGGTCAGTACTTAGAGAGATTACACAGGGAGAGTCACAGAGTGCGTCAGTACTTACAGAGGCTACACAGGGGGAATCACAGAGTGGGTCAGTACTTACAGAGACTACACAGGGGGAATCACAGAGTGGGTCTGTACATGCAGAGACTACACAGGGGTAGTCACAGAGTGGGTCTTTACTTACAGAGACTACACAGGGGGAGTCACAGAGTGGGTTAGTACTTACAGAGACTACACAGGGGGAATCACAGAGTGGGTCAGTACTTACAGAGACTGCACACTGGGAGTCACAGAGTGGGTCAGTACTTACAGAGACTGCACAGGGTGAGTCACAGAGTGGGTCAGTACTTACAGAGACTGCACAGGGGGAGTCACAGAGTGGGTCAGTACTTACAGAGACTACACAGGGGGAGTCACAGAGTGGGTCAGGACTTCGAGAGACTACATAGGGGGAGTTACAGAGTTGGTCAGTACTTACAGAGACTACACAGGGGGAATCACAGAGTGGGTCAGTACTTACTGAGACTACACAGGGGGAATCACAGAGTGGGTCTGTACTTACAGAGACTACACAGGGGGAATCACAGAGTGGGTCAGTATTAACAGAGACTGCACAGGGTAATCACAGAAAGGGTCAGTACTTACAGAGACTACACAAGGAGAATCACAGAGTGGGTCTGTACTTACAGAGACTGCACAGGGGAAATCACAGAGTAGGTCAGTACTTGCAGAGTCCACACAGGAGGAGTCACAGAGTGGGTCAGTACTTACAGATGCTACACAGGGGGAATCACAAAGTGGATGAGTACTTATACAGGCTACACAGGGGGAATCACAGAGTGGGTCAGTACTTACAGATACTACACAGGGGGAATCACAGAGTGGTTCAGTACTTACACAGACGACACAGGAATACAGAGTGGGTCTGTACTTGCAGAGCCTACACAGGAGTAGTCACAGAGTGGGTCTGTACTTACAGAGACTACACAGGGGGAGTCACAGAGTGGGTCAGTACTTACAGAGACTGCACACTGGGAGTCACAGAGTGGGTCAGTACTTATACAGACTACACAGGGGGAATCACAGAGTGGGTCAGTACTTATAGAGACTACACAGGGGGAATCACAGAGTGGGCCAGTATTTACAGAGACTGCACAGGGGAACCACAGAGTGGGTCTGTACTTACAGAGACTACACAGGGGGAGTCACAGAGTGGGTCTGTACTTAGTGAGACTGCACAGGGGGAGTCACAGAGTGTGTCTGTACTCACAGAGACTACACAGGGGAGACACAGAGTGGGTCAGTACTTAGAGAGATTACACAGGGAGAGTCACAGAGTGCGTCAGTACTTACAGAGGCTACACAGGGGGAATCACAGAGTGGGTCAGTACTTACAGAGACTACACAGGGGGAATCACAGAGTGGGTCTGTACATGCAGAGACTACACAGGGGTAGTCACAGAGTGGGTCTTTACTTACAGAGACTACACAGGGGGAGTCACAGAGTGGGTTAGTACTTACAGAGACTACACAGGGGGAATCACAGAGTGGGTCAGTACTTACAGAGACTGCACACTGGGAGTCACAGAGTGGGTCAGTACTTACAGAGACTGCACAGGGTGAGTCACAGAGTGGGTCAGTACTTACAGAGACTACATAGGGGGAGTTACAGAGTTGGTCAGTACTTACAGAGACTACACAGGGGGAATCACAGAGTGGGTCAGTACTTACTGAGACTACACAGGGGGAATCACAGAGTGGGTCTGTACTTACAGAGACTACACAGGGGGAATCACAGAGTGGGTCAGTATTAACAGAGACTGCACAGGGTAATCACAGAAAGGGTCAGTACTTACAGAGACTACACAAGGAGAATCACAGAGTGGGTCTGTACTTACAGAGACTGCACAGGGGGAATCACAGAGTGGGTCAGTACTTGCAGAGACTACACAGGTGGAATCACAGAGTGGGTCAGTACTTATAGAGACTACAAAGGGGGAATCATAGAGTGGGTCAGTACTTACAGAGACTACACAGGGGAATCACAGAGTGGGTCTGTACTTACAGAGACTACACAGGGGGAGTGACAGATTGGGTCTGTACTTACAGAGACTACAAAGGGGGAGTCACAGAGTGGGTCTGTACTTACAGAGACTACACAGGGGAGTCACAGAGTGGGTCTGTACTTACAGAGACTACACAGGGGGAGTCACAGAGTGGGTCAGTACTTACAGAGACTGCACAGGGTGAGTCACAGAGTGGGTCAGTACTTACAGAGACTACACGGGGGAATCACAGAGTGGGTCTGTACTTACAGAGACTACACAGTGGGAGTGACAGATTGGGTCTGTACTTACAGAGACTACACACGGGGAGTCACAGAGTGGGTCTGTACTTACAGAGACTACACAGGGGAGTCACAGAGTGGGTCTGTACTTACAGAGACTGCAGAGGGGTAATCACAGAGTAGGTCAGTACTTGCAGAGTCTACACAGGGGGAGTCACAGAGTGGGTCAGTACTGACAGATGCTACACAGGGGGAATCACAAAGTGGATCAGTACTTATACAGGCTACACAGGGGGAATCACAGAGTGGGTCAGTACTTACAGAGACTACACAGGGGGAATCACAGAGTGGTTCAGTACTTACACAGACGACACAGGAATACAGAGTGGGTCTGTACTTGCAGAGACTACACAGGGGTAGTCACAGAGTGGGTCTGTACTTACAGAGACTACACAGGGGGAGTCACAGAGTGGGCCAGTATTTACAGAGACTGCACAGGGGAGTCACATAGTGGGTCAGTACTTAGAGAGATTACACAGGGTGAGTCACAGAGTGCGTCAGTACTTACAGAGGCTACACAGGGGGAATCACAGAGTGGGTCAGTACTTACAGAGACTAAACAGGGGGAAGCACAGAGTGGGCCAGTATTTACAGAGACTGCACAGGGGAGTCACAGAGTGGGTCAGTACTTAGAGAGATTACACAAGGTGAGTCACAGAGTGCGTCAGTACTTACAGAGACTACACAGGGGTAGTCACAGAGTGGGTCTTTACTTACAGAGACTACACAGGGGGAGTCACAGAGTGGGTTAGTACTTCCAGAGACTACACAGGGGGAGTCACAGAGTGGGTCAGTACTTACAGAGACTGCAGAGGGGAAATCACAGAGTAGGTCAGTACTTGCAGAGTCTACACAGGAGGAGTCACAGAGTGGGTCAGTACTTACAGATGCTACACAGGCGGAATCACAAAGTGGATCAGTACTTATACAGGCTACACAGGGGGAATCACAGAGTGGGTCAGTACTTACAGAGACTACACAGGGGGAATCACAGAGTGGTTCAGTACTTACACAGACGACACAGGAATACAGAGTGGGTCTGTACTTGCAGAGCATACACAGGAGTAGTCACAGAGTGGGTCTGTACTTACAGAGACTACACAGGGGGAGTCACAGAGTGGGTCAGTACTTACAGAGACTGCACACTGGGAGTCACAGAGTGGGTCAGTACTTATACAGACTACACAGGGGGAATCACAGAGTGGGTCAGTACTTATAGAGACTACACAGGGGGAATCACAGAGTGGGCCAGTATTTACAGAGACTGCACAGGGGAACCACAGAGTGGGTCTGTACTTACAGAGACTACACAGGGGGAGTCACAGAGTGGGTCTGTACTTAGTGAGACTACACAGGGGGAGTCACAGAGTGTGTCTGTACTCACAGAGATTACACAGGGAGAGTCACAGAGTGCGTCAGTACTTACAGAGGCTACACAGGGGGAATCACAGAGTGGGTCAGTACTTACAGAGACTACACAGGGGGAATCACAGAGTGGGTCTGTACATGCAGAGACTACACAGGGGTAGTCACAGAGTGGGTCTTTACTTACAGAGACTACACAGGGGGAGTCACAGAGTGGGTTAGTACTTACAGAGACTACACAGGGGGAATCACAGAGTGGGTCAGTACTTACAGAGACTGCACACTGGGAGTCACAGAGTGGGTCAGTACTTACAGAGACTGCACAGGGTGAGTCACAGAGTGGGTCAGTACTTACAGAGACTGCACAGGGGGAGTCACAGAGTGGGTCAGTACTTACAGAGACTACACAGGGGGAGTCACAGAGTGGGTCAGGACTTCGAGAGACTACATAGGGGGAGTTACAGAGTTGGTCAGTACTTACAGAGACTACACAGGGGGAATCACAGAGTGGGTCAGTACTTACTGAGACTACACAGGGGGAATCACAGAGTGGGTCTGTACTTACAGAGACTGCACAGGGGGAATCACAGAGTGGGTCAGTATTAACAGAGACTGCACAGGGTAATCACAGAAAGGGTCAGTACTTACAGAGACTACACAAGGAGAATCACAGAGTGGGTCTGTACTTACAGAGACTGCACAGGGGGAATCACAGAGTGGGTCAGTACTTGCAGAGACTACACAGGTGGAATCACAGAGTGGGTCAGTACTTATAGAGACTACAAAGGGGGAATCATAGAGTGGGTCAGTACTTACAGAGACTACACAGGGGAATCACAGAGTGGGTCTGTACTTACAGAGACTACACAGGGGGAGTGACAGATTGGGTCTGTACTTACAGAGACTACAAAGGGGGAGTCACAGAGTGGGTCTGTACTTACAGAGACTACACAGGGGAGTCACAGAGTGGGTCTGTACTTACAGAGACTACACAGGGGGAGTCACAGAGTGGGTCAGTACTTACAGAGACTGCACAGGGTGAGTCACAGAGTGGGTCAGTACTTACAGAGACTACACAGGGGGAGTCACAGAGTGGGCCAGTACTTACAGAGACTACACAGGGGGAGTCACAGAGTGGGTCAGGACTTACAGAGACTACACAGGGGGAATCACAGAGTGGGTCAGTACTTACAGAGACTACACAGGGGGAATCACAGAGTGGGTCTGCACTTTCAGAGACTACACAGGGGGAGTCACAGAGTTGGTCAGTGCTTTCAGAGACTACACGGGGGAGTCACAGAGTGGATCAGTACTTTGAGAGACTACATAGGGGGAGTTACAGAGTTGGTCAGTACTTACAGAGACTACACAGGGGGAATCACAGAGTGGGTCAGTACTTACTGAGACTACACAGGGGGAATCACAGAGTGGGTCTGTACTTACAGAGACTACACAGGGGGAGTCACAGAGTGTGTCTGTATTTACAGAGACTACACTGGGGTGATCACAGAGTGGGTCAGTACTTACAGAGACTACACAGGGAGAATCACAGAGTGGGTCAGTACTTACAGAGACTACACAGGGGGAATCACAGAGTGGGTCAGTACTTACAGAGACTACACAGGGGGAATCACAGAGTGGGTCAGTACTTACAGAGACTGCACACTGGGAGTCACAGAGTGGGTCAGTACTAACAGAGACTGCACAGGGGAGTCACAGAGTGGGTCAGTACTTACAGAGACTACACAGGGGGAATCACAGAGTGGGTCAGTACTTACAGAGACGACACAGGGGGAATCACAGAGTGGGTCAGTACTTACAGAGACTACACAGGGGGAATCACAGAGTTGGTCAGTACTTACAGAGACTACACAGGTGGAATCACAGAGTGGGTCAGTACTACAGAGACGACACAGGGGGAATCACAGAGTGGGTCAGTATTAACAGAGACTGCACAGGGTAATCACAGAAAGGGTCAGTACTTACAGAGACTACACAGGGGGAATCACAAAGTGGGTCAGTACTTACAGAGACTACACAGGGGGAATCACAGAGTGGGTCTGTACTTACAGAGACTACACAGGGGGAATCACAGAGTGGTTCAGTACTTACACAGACGACACAGGAATACAGAGTGGGTCTGTACTTGCAGAGACTACACAGGGGTAGTCACAGAGTGGGTCTGTACTTACAGAGACTACACAGGGGGAGTCACAGAGTGGGCCAGTATTTACAGAGACTGCACAGGGGAGTCACAGAGTGGGTCAGTACTTAGAGAGATTACACAGGGTGAGTCACAGAGTGCGTCAGTACTTACAGAGGCTACACAGGGGGAATCACAGAGTGGGTCAGTACTTACAGAGACTACACAGGGGGAATCACAGAGTGGGTCTGTACATGCAGAGACTACACAGGGGTAGTCACAGAGTGGGTCTTTACTTACAGAGACTACACAGGGGGAGTCACAGAGTGGGTTAGTACTTACAGAGACTACACAGGGGGAATCACAGAGTGGGTCAGTACTTACAGAGACTGCACACTGGGAGTCACAGAGTGGGTCAGTACTTACAGAGACTGCACAGGGTGAGTCACAGAGTGGGTCAGTACTTACAGAGACTGCACAGGGGGAGTCACAGAGTGGGTCAGTACTTACAGAGACTACACAGGGGGAGTCACAGAGTGAGTCAGGACTTCGAGAGACTACATAGGGGGAGTTACAGAGTTGGTCAGTACTTACAGAGACTACACAGGGGGAATCACAGAGTGGGTCAGTACTTACTGGACTACACAGGGGGAATCACAGAGTGGGTCTGTACTTACAGAGACTACACAGGGGGAATCACAGAGTGGGTCAGTATTAACAGAGACTGCACAGGGTAATCACAGAAAGGGTCAGTACTTACAGAGACTACACAAGGAGAATCACAGAGTGGGTCTGTACTTACAGAGACTGCACAGGGGGAATCACAGAGTGGGTCAGTACTTGCAGAGACTACACAGGTGGAATCACAGAGTGGGTCAGTACTTATAGAGACTACAAAGGGGGAATCATAGAGTGGGTCAGTACTTACAGAGACTACACAGGGGAATCACAGAGTGGGTCAGTACTTACAGAGGCTACACAGGGGGAATCACAGAGTGGGTCAGTACTTACAGAGACTGCACAGGGGGAATCACAGAGTGGGTCTGTACTTGCAGAGACTACACAGGGGTAGTCACAGAGTGGGTCTTTACTTACAGAGACTACACAGGGGGAGTCACAGAGTGGGTTAGTACTTACAGAGACTACACAGGGGGAGTCACAGAGTGGGTCAGTACTTACAGAGACTGCAGAGGGGAAATCACAGAGTAGGTCAGTACTTGCAGAGTCTACACAGGAGGAGTCACAGAGTGGGTCAGTACAAACAGATGCTACACAGGGGGAATCACAAAGTGGATCAGTACTTATACAGGCTACACAGGGGGAATCACAGAGTGGGTCAGTACTTACAGAGACTACACAGGGGGAATCACAGAGTGGTTCAGTGCTTACACAGACGACACAGGAATACAGAGTGGGTCTGTACTTGCAGAGCCTACACAGGAGTAGTCACAGAGTGGGTCTGTACTTACAGAGACTACACAGGGGGAGTCACAGAGTGGGTCAGTACTTACAGAGACTGCACACTGGGAGTCACAGAGTGGGTCAGTACTTATACAGACTACACAGGGGGAATCACAGAGTGGGTCAGTACTTATAGAGACTACACAGGGGGAATCACAGAGTGGGCCAGTATTTACAGAGACTGCACAGGGGAACCACAGAGTGGGTCTGTACTTACAGAGACTACACAGGGGGAGTCACAGAGTGGGTCTGTACTTAGTGAGACTACACAGGGGGAGTCACAGAGTGTGTCTGTACTCACAGAGACTACACAGGGGAGACACAGAGTGGGTCAGTACTTAGAGAGATTACACAGGGAGAGTCACAGAGTGCGTCAGTACTTACAGAGGCTACACAGGGGGAATCACAGAGTGGGTCAGTACTTACAGAGACTACACAGGGGGAATCACAGAGTGGGTCTGTACATGCAGAGACTACACAGGGGTAGTCACAGAGTGGGTCTTTACTTACAGAGACTACACAGGGGGAGTCACAGAGTGGGTTAGTACTTACAGAGACTACACAGGGGGAATCACAGAGTGGGTCAGTACTTACAGAGACTGCACACTGGGAGTCACAGAGTGGGTCAGTACTTACAGAGACTGCACAGGGTGAGTCACAGAGTGGGTCAGTACTTACAGAGACTACACAGGGGGAGTCACAGAGTGGGTCAGTACTTATAGAGACTACACAGGGGGAATCACAGAGTGGGTCAGTACTTACAGAGACTGCACAGGGGGAATCACAGAGTGGGTCTGTACTTGCAGAGACTACACAGGGGGAATCACAGAGTGGGTCAGTACTTACTGAGACTACACAGGGGGAATCACAGAGTGGGTCTGTACTTACAGAGACTACACAGGGGGAATCACAGAGTGGGTCAGTATTAACAGAGACTGCACAGGGTAATCACAGAAAGGGTCAGTACTTACAGAGACTACACAAGGAGAATCACAGAGTGGGTCTGTACTTACAGAGACTGCATAGGGGGAATCACAGAGTGGGTCAGTACTTGCAGAGACTACACAGGTGGAATCACAGAGTGGGTCAGTACTTATAGAGACTACAAAGGGGGAATCATAGAGTGGGTCAGTACTTACAGAGACTACACAGGGGAATCACAGAGTGGGTCTGTACTTACAGAGACTACACAGGGGGAGTGACAGATTGGGTCTGTACTTACAGAGACTACAAAGGGGGAGTCACAGAGTGGGTCTGTACTTACAGAGACTACACAGGGGAGTCACAGAGTGGGTCTGTACTTACAGAGACTACACAGGGGGAGTCACAGAGTGGGTCAGTACTTACAGAGACTGCACAGGGTGAGTCACAGAGTGGGTCAGTACTTACAGAGACTACACGGGGGAATCACAGAGTGGGTCTGTACTTACAGAGACTACACAGTGGGAGTGACAGATTGGGTCTGTACTTACAGAGACTACACACGGGGAGTCACAGAGTGGGTCTGTACTTACAGAGACTACACAGGGGAGTCACAGAGTGGGTCTGTACTTACAGAGACTGCAGAGGGGGAATCACAGAGTAGGTCAGTACTTGCAGAGTGTACACAGGGGGAGTCACAGAGTGGGTCAGTACTGACAGATGCTACACAGGGGGAATCAGAAAGTGGATCAGTACTTATACAGGCTACACAGGGGGAATCACAGAGTGGGTCAGTACTTACAGAGACTACACAGGGGGAATCACAGAGTGGTTCAGTACTTACACAGACGACACAGGAATACAGAGTGGGTCTGTACTTGCAGAGACTACACAGGGGTAGTCACAGAGTGGGTCTGTACTTACAGAGACTACACAGGGGGAGTCACAGAGTGGGCCAGTATTTACAGAGACTGCACAGGGGAGTCACATAGTGGGTCAGTACTTAGAGAGATTACACAGGGTGAGTCACAGAGTGCGTCAGTACTTACAGAGGCTACACAGGGGGAATCACAGAGTGGGTCAGTACTTCCAGAGACTAAACAGGGGGAAGCACAGAGTGGGTCAGTACTTACACAGACTGCACAGGGGAATCACAGAGTGGGTCTGTACTTACAGAGACTACACAGAGGGAGTCACAGAGTGGGTCTGTGCTTAGAGAGACTACACAGGGGGAGTCACAGAGTGGGCCAGTATTTACAGAGACTGCACAGGGGAGTCACAGAGTGGGTCAGTACTTAGAGAGATTACACAAGGTGAGTCACAGAGTGGGTCAGTACTTACAGAGACTACACAGTGGGAATCACAGAGTGGGTCAGTACTTACAGAGACTACACGGGGGAATCACAGAGTGGGTCTGTACTTACAGAGACTACACAGTGGGAGTGACAGATTGGGTCTGTACTTACAGAGACTACACACGGGGAGTCACAGAGTGGGTCTGTACTTACAGAGACTACACAGGGGAGTCACAGAGTGGGTCTGTACTTACAGAGACTGCAGAGGGGGAATCACAGAGTAGGTCAGTACTTGCAGAGTCTACACAGGGGGAGTCACAGAGTGGGTCAGTACTGACAGATGCTACACAGGGGGAATCACAAAGTGGATCAGTACTTATACAGGCTACACAGGGGGAATCACAGAGTGGGTCAGTACTCACAGAGACTACACAGGGGGAATCACAGAGTGGTTCAGTACTTACACAGACGACACAGGAATACAGAGTGGGTCTGTACTTGCAGAGACTACACAGGGGTAGTCACAGAGTGGGTCTGTACTTACAGAGACTACACAGGGGGAGTCACAGAGTGGGCCAGTATTTACAGAGACTGCACAGGGGAGTCACAGAGTGGGTCAGTACTTAGAGAGATTACACAGGGTGAGTCACAGAGTGCGTCAGTACTTACAGAGGCTACACAGGGTAATCACAGAAAGGGTCAGTACTTACAGAGACTACACAAGGAGAATCACAGAGTGGGTCTGTACTTACACAGACTGCACAGGGGAATCACAGAGTGGGTCTGTACTTACAGAGACTACACAGAGGGAGTCACAGAGTGGGTCAGTACTTATAGAGACTACAAAGGGGGAATCATAGAGTGGGTCAGTACTTACAGAGACTACACAGGGGAATCACAGAGTGGGTCTGTACTTACAGAGACTACACAGGGGGAGTGACAGATTGGGTCTGTACTTACAGAGACTACAAAGGGGGAGTCACAGAGTGGGTCTGTACTTACAGAGACTACACAGGGGAGTCACAGAGTGGGTCTGTACTTACAGAGACTACACAGGGGGAGTCACAGAGTGGGTCAGTACTTACAGAGACTGCACAGGGTGAGTCACAGAGTGGGTCAGTACTTACAGAGACTACACGGGGGAATCACAGAGTGGGTCTGTACTTACAGAGACTACACAGTGGGAGTGACAGATTGGGTCTGTACTTACAGAGACTACACACGGGGAGTCACAGAGTGGGTCTGTACTTACAGAGACTACACAGGGGAGTCACAGAGTGGGTCTGTACTTACAGAGACTGCAGAGGGGGAATCACAGAGTAGGTCAGTACTTGCAGAGTGTACACAGGGGGAGTCACAGAGTGGGTCAGTACTGACAGATGCTACACAGGGGGAATCAGAAAGTGGATCAGTACTTATACAGGCTACACAGGGGGAATCACAGAGTGGGTCAGTACTTACAGAGACTACACAGGGGGAATCACAGAGTGGTTCAGTACTTACACAGACGACACAGGAATACAGAGTGGGTCTGTACTTGCAGAGACTACACAGGGGTAGTCACAGAGTGGGTCTGTACTTACAGAGACTACACAGGGGGAGTCACAGAGTGGGCCAGTATTTACAGAGACTGCACAGGGGAGTCACATAGTGGGTCAGTACTTAGAGAGATTACACAGGGTGAGTCACAGAGTGCGTCAGTACTTACAGAGGCTACACAGGGGGAATCACAGAGTGGGTCAGTACTTCCAGAGACTAAACAGGGGGAAGCACAGAGTGGGTCAGTACTTACACAGACTGCACAGGGGAATCACAGAGTGGGTCTGTACTTACAGAGACTACACAGAGGGAGTCACAGAGTGGGTCTGTGCTTAGAGAGACTACACAGGGGGAGTCACAGAGTGGGCCAGTATTTACAGAGACTGCACAGGGGAGTCACAGAGTGGGTCAGTACTTAGAGAGATTACACAAGGTGAGTCACAGAGTGGGTCAGTACTTACAGAGACTACACAGTGGGAATCACAGAGTGGGTCAGTACTTACAGAGACTACACGGGGGAATCACAGAGTGGGTCTGTACTTACAGAGACTACACAGTGGGAGTGACAGATTGGGTCTGTACTTACAGAGACTACACACGGGGAGTCACAGAGTGGGTCTGTACTTACAGAGACTACACAGGGGAGTCACAGAGTGGGTCTGTACTTACAGAGACTGCAGAGGGGGAATCACAGAGTAGGTCAGTACTTGCAGAGTCTACACAGGGGGAGTCACAGAGTGGGTCAGTACTGACAGATGCTACACAGGGGGAATCACAAAGTGGATCAGTACTTATACAGGCTACACAGGGGGAATCACAGAGTGGGTCAGTACTCACAGAGACTACACAGGGGGAATCACAGAGTGGTTCAGTACTTACACAGACGACACAGGAATACAGAGTGGGTCTGTACTTGCAGAGACTACACAGGGGTAGTCACAGAGTGGGTCTGTACTTACAGAGACTACACAGGGGGAGTCACAGAGTGGGCCAGTATTTACAGAGACTGCACAGGGGAGTCACAGAGTGGGTCAGTACTTAGAGAGATTACACAGGGTGAGTCACAGAGTGCGTCAGTACTTACAGAGGCTACACAGGGGGAATCACAGAGTGGGTCAGTACTTACAGAGACTAAACAGGGGGAAGCACAGAGTGGGTCAGTACTTACACAGACTGCACAGGGGAATCACAGAGTGGGTCTGTACTTACAGAGACTACACAGAGGGAGTCACAGAGTGGGTCTGTGCTTAGAGAGACTACACAGGGGGAGTCACAGAGTGGGCCAGTATTTACAGAGACTGCACAGGGGAGTCACAGAGTGGGTCAGTACTTAGAGAGATTACACAGGGTGAGTCACAGAGTGCGTCAGTACTTACAGAGGCTACACAGGGGGAATCACAGAGTGGGTCAGTACTTACAGAGACTGCACAGGGGGAATCACAGAGTGGGTCTGTACTTGCAGAGACTACACAGGGGGAATCACAGAGTGGGTCAGTACTTACTGAGACTACACAGGGGGAATCACAGAGTGGGTCTGTACTTACAGAGACTACACAGGGGGAATCACAGAGTGGGTCAGTATTAACAGAGACTGCACAGGGTAATCACAGAAAGGGTCAGTACTTACAGAGACTACACAAGGAGAATCACAGAGTGGGTCTGTACTTACAGAGACTGCATAGGGGGAATCACAGAGTGGGTCAGTACTTGCAGAGACTACACAGGTGGAATCACAGAGTGGGTCAGTACTTATAGAGACTACAAAGGGGGAATCATAGAGTGGGTCAGTACTTACAGAGACTACACAGGGGAATCACAGAGTGGGTCTGTACTTACAGAGACTACACAGGGGGAGTGACAGATTGGGTCTGTACTTACAGAGACTACAAAGGGGGAGTCACAGAGTGGGTCTGTACTTACAGAGACTACACAGGGGAGTCACAGAGTGGGTCTGTACTTACAGAGACTACACAGGGGGAGTCACAGAGTGGGTCAGTACTTACAGAGACTGCACAGGGTGAGTCACAGAGTGGGTCAGTACTTACAGAGACTACACGGGGGAATCACAGAGTGGGTCTGTACTTACAGAGACTACACAGTGGGAGTGACAGATTGGGTCTGTACTTACAGAGACTACACACGGGGAGTCACAGAGTGGGTCTGTACTTACAGAGACTACACAGGGGAGTCACAGAGTGGGTCTGTACTTACAGAGACTGCAGAGGGGGAATCACAGAGTAGGTCAGTACTTGCAGAGTGTACACAGGGGGAGTCACAGAGTGGGTCAGTACTGACAGATGCTACACAGGGGGAATCAGAAAGTGGATCAGTACTTATACAGGCTACACAGGGGGAATCACAGAGTGGGTCAGTACTTACAGAGACTACACAGGGGGAATCACAGAGTGGTTCAGTACTTACACAGACGACACAGGAATACAGAGTGGGTCTGTACTTGCAGAGACTACACAGGGGTAGTCACAGAGTGGGTCTGTACTTACAGAGACTACACAGGGGGAGTCACAGAGTGGGCCAGTATTTACAGAGACTGCACAGGGGAGTCACATAGTGGGTCAGTACTTAGAGAGATTACACAGGGTGAGTCACAGAGTGCGTCAGTACTTACAGAGGCTACACAGGGGGAATCACAGAGTGGGTCAGTACTTCCAGAGACTAAACAGGGGGAAGCACAGAGTGGGTCAGTACTTACACAGACTGCACAGGGGAATCACAGAGTGGGTCTGTACTTACAGAGACTACACAGAGGGAGTCACAGAGTGGGTCTGTGCTTAGAGAGACTACACAGGGGGAGTCACAGAGTGGGCCAGTATTTACAGAGACTGCACAGGGGAGTCACAGAGTGGGTCAGTACTTAGAGAGATTACACAAGGTGAGTCACAGAGTGGGTCAGTACTTACAGAGACTACACAGTGGGAATCACAGAGTGGGTCAGTACTTACAGAGACTACACGGGGGAATCACAGAGTGGGTCTGTACTTACAGAGACTACACAGTGGGAGTGACAGATTGGGTCTGTACTTACAGAGACTACACACGGGGAGTCACAGAGTGGGTCTGTACTTACAGAGACTACACAGGGGAGTCACAGAGTGGGTCTGTACTTACAGAGACTGCAGAGGGGGAATCACAGAGTAGGTCAGTACTTGCAGAGTCTACACAGGGGGAGTCACAGAGTGGGTCAGTACTGACAGATGCTACACAGGGGGAATCACAAAGTGGATCAGTACTTATACAGGCTACACAGGGGGAATCACAGAGTGGGTCAGTACTCACAGAGACTACACAGGGGGAATCACAGAGTGGTTCAGTACTTACACAGACGACACAGGAATACAGAGTGGGTCTGTACTTGCAGAGACTACACAGGGGTAGTCACAGAGTGGGTCTGTACTTACAGAGACTACACAGGGGGAGTCACAGAGTGGGCCAGTATTTACAGAGACTGCACAGGGGAGTCACAGAGTGGGTCAGTACTTAGAGAGATTACACAGGGTGAGTCACAGAGTGCGTCAGTACTTACAGAGGCTACACAGGGGGAATCACAGAGTGGGTCAGTACTTACAGAGACTAAACAGGGGGAAGCACAGAGTGGGTCAGTACTTACACAGACTGCACAGGGGAATCACAGAGTGGGTCTGTACTTACAGAGACTACACAGAGGGAGTCACAGAGTGGGTCTGTGCTTAGAGAGACTACACAGGGGGAGTCACAGAGTGGGCCAGTATTTACAGAGACTGCACAGGGGAGTCACAGAGTGGGTCAGTACTTAGAGAGATTACACAGGGTGAGTCACAGAGTGCGTCAGTACTTACAGAGGCTACACAGGGGGAATCACAGAGTGGGTCAGTACTTACAGAGACTGCACAGGGGGAATCACAGAGTGGGTCTGTACTTGCAGAGACTACACAGGGGTAGTCACAGAGTGGGTCTTTACTTACAGAGACTACACAGGGGGAGTCACAGAGTGGGTTAGTACTTACAGAGACTACACAGGGGGAGTCACAGAGTGGGTCAGTACTTACAGAGACTGCAGAGGGGAAATCACAGAGT
The DNA here is from genome assembly GCF_044704955.1 of Pristiophorus japonicus. Classification (NCBI taxonomy): domain Eukaryota; kingdom Metazoa; phylum Chordata; class Chondrichthyes; family Pristiophoridae; genus Pristiophorus; species Pristiophorus japonicus. The sequence continues at coordinate 319,634 of NW_027252813.1, forward strand.
AGGTCAGTACTTGCAGAGTCCACACAGGAGGAGTCACAGAGTGGGTCAGTACTTACAGATGCTACACAGGGGGAATCACAAAGTGGATCAGTACTTATACAGGCTACACAGGGGGAATCACAGAGTGGGTCAGTACTTACAGAGACTACACAGGGGGAGTCACAGAGTGGGTCAGTACTTACAGAGACTGCACACTGGGAGTCACAGAGTGGGTCAGTACTTATACAGACTACACAGGGCTAATCACAGAGTGGGTCAGTACTTATGGAGACTACACAGGGGGAATCACAGAGTGGGCCAGTATTTACAGAGACTGCACAGGGGAACCACAGAGTGTGTCTGTACTCACAGAGACTACACAGGGGAGACACAGAGTGGGTCAGTACTTAGAGAGATTACACAGGGAGAGTCACAGAGTGCGTCAGTACTTACAGAGGCTACACAGGGGGAATCACAGAGTGGGTCAGTACTTACAGAGACTACACAGGGGGAATCACAGAGTGGGTCTGTACATGCAGAGACTACACAGGGGTAGTCACAGAGTGGGTCTTTACTTACAGAGACTACACAGGGGGAGTCACAGAGTGGGTTAGTACTTACAGAGACTACACAGTGGGAATCACAGAGTGGGTCAGTACTTACAGAGACTGCACACTGGGAGTCACAGAGTGGGTCAGTACTTACAGAGACTGCACAGGGTGAGTCACAGAGTGGGTCAGTACTTACAGAGACTGCACAGGGGGAGTCACAGAGTGGGTCAGTACTTACAGAGACTACACAGGGGGAGTCACAGAGTGGGTCAGGACTTCGAGAGACTACATAGGGGGAGTTACAGAGTTGGTCAGTACTTACAGAGACTGCACAGGGGGAATCACAGAGTGGGTCAGTACTTGCAGAGACTACACAGGTGGAATCACAGAGTGGGTCAGTACTTATAGAGACTACAAAGGGGGAATCATAGAGTGGGTCAGTACTTACAGAGACTACACAGGGGAATCACAGAGTGGGTCAGTACTGACAGAGGCTACACAGGGGGAATCACAGAGTGGGTCAGTACTTACACAGACGACACAGGAATACAGAGTGGGTCTGTACTTGCAGAGACTACACAGGGGTAGTCACAGAGTGGGTCAGTACTTACAGAGACTACACAGGGGGAATCACAGAGTGGGTCAGTACTTACAGAGACGACACAGGGGGAATCACAGAGTGGGTCAGTACTTACAGAGACTACACAGGGGGAATCACAGAGTTGGTCAGTACTTACAGAGACTACACAGGGGGAATCACAGAGTGGGTCAGTACTACAGAGACTACACAGGGGGAATCACAGAGTGGGTCAGTATTAACAGAGACTGCACAGGGTAATCACAGAAAGGGTCAGTACTTACAGAGACTACACAGGGGGAATCACAAAGTGGGTCAGTACTTACAGAGACTGCACACTGGGAGTCACAGAGTGGGTCAGTACTTACAGAGACTGCACAGGGGAGTCACAGAGTGGGTCAGTACTTACAGAGACTACACAGGGGGAATCACAGAGTGGGTCAGTACTTACAGAGACTGCACACTGGGAGTCACAGAGTGGGTCAGTACTTAGAGACTGCACAGGCGGAGTCACAGAGTGGGTCAGTACTTACAGAGACTACACAGGGGGAGTCACAGAGTGGGTCAGGACTTCGAGAGACTACATAGGGGGAGTTACAGAGTTGGTCAGTACTTACAGAGACTACACAGGGGGAATCACAGAGTGGGTCAGTACTTACTGAGACTACACAGGGGGAATCACAGAGTGGGTCTGTACTTACAGAGACTGCACAGGGAAATCACAGAGTGGGTCTGTACTTACAGAGACTACAAAGGGGGAGTCACAGAGTGGGTCTGTACTTACAGAGACTACACAGGGGAGTCACAGAGTGGGTCTGTACTTACAGAGACTACACAGGGGGAGTCACAGAGTGGGTCAGTACTTACAGAGACTGCACAGGGTGAGTCACAGAGTGGGTCAGTACTTACAGAGACTACACAGGGGGAGTCACAGAGTGGGCCAGTACTTACAGAGACTACACAGGGGGAGTCACAGAGTGGGTCAGGACTTACAGAGACTACACAGGAGGAATCACAGAGTGGGTCAGTACTTACAGAGACTACACAGGGGGAATCACAGAGTGGGTCTGCACTTTCAGAGACTACACAGGGGGAGTCACAGAGTTGGTCAGTGCTTTCAGAGACTACACGGGGGAGTCACAGAGTGGATCAGTACTTTGAGAGACTACATAGGGGGAGTTACAGAGTTGGTCAGTACTTACAGAGACTACACAGGGGGAATCACAGAGTGGGTCAGTACTTACTGAGACTACACAGGGGGAATCACAGAGTGGGTCTGTACTTACAGAGACTACACAGGGGGAGTCACAGAGTGTGTCTGTATTTACAGAGACTACACTGGGGTGATCACAGAGTGGGTCAGTACTTACAGAGACTACAAAGGGAGAATCACAGAGTGGGTCAGTACTTACAGAGACTACACAGGGGGAATCACAGAGTGGGTCAGTACTTACAGAGACTACACAGGGGGAATCACAGAGTGGGTCAGTACTTACAGAGACTGCACACTGGGAGTCACAGAGTGGGTCAGTACTTACAGAGACTGCACAGGGGAGTCACAGAGTGGGTCAGTACTTACAGAGACTACACAGGGGGAGTCACAGAGTGGGTCAGTACTTACAGAGACTACACAGGGGGAGTCACAGAGTGGGTCAGGACTTCGAGAGACTACATAGGGGGAGTTACAGAGTTGGTCAGTACTTACAGAGACTACACAGGGGGAATCACAGAGTGGGTCAGTACTTACTGAGACTACACAGGGGGAATCACAGAGTGGGTCTGTACTTACAGAGACTGCACAGGGGGAATCACAGAGTGGGTCAGTATTAACAGAGACTGCACAGGGTAATCACAGAAAGGGTCAGTACTTACAGAGACTACACAAGGAGAATCACAGAGTGGGTCTGTACTTACAGAGACTGCACAGGGGGAATCACAGAGTGGGTCAGTACTTGCAGAGACTACACAGGTGGAATCACAGAGTGGGTCAGTACTTATAGAGACTACAAAGGGGGAATCATAGAGTGGGTCAGTACTTACAGAGACTACACAGGGGAATCACAGAGTGGGTCTGTACTTACAGAGACTACACAGGGGGAGTGACAGATTGGGTCTGTACTTACAGAGACTGCAAAGGGGGAGTCACAGAGTGGGTCTGTACTTACAGAGACTACACAGGGGAGTCACAGAGTGGGTCTGTACTTACAGAGACTACACAGGGGGAGTCACAGAGTGGGTCAGTACTTACAGAGACTGCACAGGGTGAGTCACAGAGTGGGTCAGTACTTACAGAGACTACACAGGGGGAGTCACAGAGTGGGCCAGTACTTACAGAGACTACACAGGGGGAGTCACAGAGTGGGTCAGGACTTACAGAGACTACACAGGGGGAATCACAGAGTGGGTCAGTACTTACAGAGACTACACAGGGGGAATCACAGAGTGGGTCTGCACTTTCAGAGACTACACAGGGGGAGTCACAGAGTTGGTCAGTGCTTTCAGAGACTACACGGGGGAGTCACAGAGTGGATCAGTACTTTGAGAGACTACATAGGGGGAGTTACAGAGTTGGTCAGTACTTACAGAGACTACACAGGGGGAATCACAGAGTGGGTCAGTACTTACTGAGACTACACAGGGGGAATCACAGAGTGGGTCTGTACTTACAGAGACTACACATGGGGAGTCACAGAGTGTGTCTGTATTTACAGAGACTACACTGGGGTGATCACAGAGTGGGTCAGTACTTACAGAGACTACACAGGGAGAATCACAGAGTGGGTCAGTACTTACAGAGACTACACAGGGGGAATCACAGAGTGGGTCAGTACTTACAGAGACTACACAGGGGGAATCACAGAGTGGGTCAGTACTTACAGAGACTGCACACTGGGAGTCACAGAGTGGGTCAGTACTTACAGAGACTGCACAGGGGAGTCACAGAGTGGGTCAGTACTTACAGAGACTACACAGGGGGAATCACAGAGTGGGTCAGTACTTACAGAGACGACACAGGGGGAATCACAGAGTGGGTCAGTACTTACAGAGACTACACAGGGGGAATCACAGAGTTGGTCAGTACTTACAGAGACTACACAGGGGGAATCACAGAGTGGGTCAGTACTACAGAGACTACACAGGGGGAATCACAGAGTGGGTCAGTATTAACAGAGACTGCACAGGGTAATCACAGAAAGGGTCAGTACTTACAGAGACTACACAGGGGGAATCACAAAGTGGGTCAGTACTTACAGAGACTACACAGGGGGAATCACAGAGTGGGTCTGTACTTACAGAGACTACACAGGGGGAATCACAGAGTGGGTCTGTACTTACAGAGACTACACAGGGGAGTCACAGAGTGGGTCTGTACTTATAGAGATTGCAGAGGGGGAATCACAGAGTAGGTCAGTACATGCAGAATCTACACAGGGGGAGTCACAGAGTGGGTCAGTACTTACAGAGACGACACAGGAATATAGAGTGGGTCTGTACTTGCAGAGACTACACAGGGGGAATCACAGAGTGGTTCAGTACTTACAGAGACTACACAGGGGGAATCACAGAGTGGGTCTGTACTTAGAGAGACTACACAGGGGGAATCACAGAGTGGGTCTGTACTTACAGAGACTACACAGGGGAGTCACAGAGTGGGTCTGTATTTACAGAGACTGCACAGGGGGAATCACAGAGTGGGTCAGTACTTGCAGAGACTACACAGGGGCAATCACAGAGTGGGTCAGTACTTATAGAGACTACCAAGGGGGAATCATAGAGTGGGTCAGTACTTACAGAGACTACACAGGGGAATCACAGAGTGGGTCTGTACTTACAGAGACTACACAGGGGGAGTGACAGATTGGGTCTGTACTTACAGAGACTACACACGGGGAGTCACAGAGTGGGTCTGTACTTACAGAGACTACACAGGGGAGTCACAGAGTGGGTCTGTACTTACAGAGACTGTAGAGGGGGAATCACAGAGTAGGTCAGTACTTGCAGAGTCTACACAGGAGGAGTCACAGAGTGGGTCAGTACTTACAGATGCTACACAGGGGGAATCACAGAGTGGGTCAGTACTTACAGAGACTACACAGGGGGAATCACAGAGTGGTTCAGTACTTACACAGACGACACAGGAATACAGTGTGGGTCTGTACTTGCAGAGCCTACACAGGGGTAGTCACAGAGTGGGTCTGTACTTACAGAGACTACACAGGGGGAGTCACAGAGTGGGTCAGTACTTACAGAGACTGCACACTGGGAGTCACAGAGTGGGTCAGTACTTATACAGACTGCACAGGGGGAATCACAGAGTGGGTCAGTACTTATAGAGACTACACAGGGGGAATCACAGAGTGGGCCAGTATTTACAGAGACTGCACAGGGGAACCACAGAGTGGGTCTGTACTTACAGAGACTACACAGGGGGAGTCACAGAGTGGGTCTGTACTTAGAGAGACTACACAGGGGGAGTCACAGAGTGTGTCTGTACTCACAGAGACTACACAGGGGAGACACAGAGTGGGTCAGTACTTAGAGAGATTACACAGGGAGAGTCACAGAGTGCGTCAGTACTTACAGAGGCTACACAGGGGGAATCACAGAGTGGGTCAGTACTTACAGAGACTACACAGGGGGAATCACAGAGTGGGTTTGTACATGCAGAGACTACACAGGGGTAGTCACAGAGTGGGTCTTTACTTACAGAGACTACACAGGGGGAGTCACAGAGTGGGTTAGTACTTACAGAGACTACACAGGGGGAATCACAGAGTGGGTCAGTACTTACAGAGACTGCACACTGGGAGTCACAGAGTGAATCAGTACTTACAGAGACTGCACAGGGTGAGTCACAGAGTGGGTCAGTACTTACAGAGACTGCACAGGGGGAGTCACAGAGTGGGTCAGTACTTACAGAGACTACACAGGGGGAGTCACAGAGTGGGTCAGGACTTCGAGAGACTACATAGGGGGAGTTACAGAGTTGGTCAGTACTTACAGAGACTACACAGGGGGAATCACAGAGTGGGTCAGTACTTACTGAGACTACACAGGGGGAATCACAGAGTGGGTCTGTACTTACAGAGACTACACAGGGGGAGTCACAGAGTGTGTCTGTATTTACAGAGACTACACTGGGGTGATCACAGAGTGGGTCAGTACTTACAGAGACTACACAGTGTGAATCACAGAGTGGGTCAGTACTTACAGAGACTACACAAGGAGAATCACAGAGTGGGTCAGTACTTACAGAGACTACACAGGGGGAATCACAGAGTGGGTCAGTATTAACAGAGACTGCACAGGGTAATCACAGAAAGGGTCAGTACTTACAGAGACTACACAGGGGAGTCACAGAGTGGGTCTGTACTTACAGAGACTGCACAGGGGGAATCACAGAGTGGGTCAGTACTTGCAGAGACTACACAGGTGGAATCACAGAGTGGGTCAGTACTTATAGAGACTACAAAGGGGGAATCATAGAGTGGGTCAGTACTTACAGAGACTACACAGGGGAATCACAGAGTGGGTCTGTACTTACAGAGACTACACAGGGGGAGTGACAGATTGGGTCTGTACTTACAGAGACGACACACGGGGAGTCACAGAGTGGGTCTGTACTTACAGAGACTACACAGGGGAGTCACAGAGTGGGTCTGCACTTACAGAGACTACACAGGGGGAATCACAGAGTGGGTCAGTACTTATACAGGCTACAAAGGGGGAATCACAGAGTAGGTCAGTACTTGCAGAGTCTACACAGGGGGAGTCACAGAGTGGGTCAGTACTTACAGATGCTACACAGGGGGAATCACAAAGTGGATCAGTACTTATACAGGCTACAAAGGGGGAATCACAGAGTGGGTCAGTACTTACAGAGACTACACAGGGGGAATCACAGAGTGGGTCAGTACTTACACAGACGACACAGGAATACAGAGTGGGTCTGTAATTGCAGAGACTACACAGGGGTAGTCACAGAGTGGGTCTGTACTTACAGAGACTACACAGGGGGAGTCACAGAGTGGGTCAGTACTTACAGAGACTGCACACTGGGAGTCACAGAGTGGGTCAGTACTTACAGAGACTACACAGGGGGAATCACAGAATTGGTCAGTACTTATAGAGAGTACACAGGGGGAATCACAGAGTGGGCCAGTATTTACAGAGACTGTACAGGGGAACCAAAGAGTGGGTCTGTACTTACAGAGACTACACAGGGGGAGTCACAGAGTGGGTCAGTACTTACAGAGGCGACACAGGGGGAATCACAGAGTGGGTCAGTACTTACAGAGACTACACAGAGGGAATCACAGAGTGGGTCAGTACTTACAGAGACTGCACACTGGGAGTCACAGAGTGGGTCAGTACTTACAGAGACTACACAGGGGGAGTCACAGAGTGGGTCAGTACTTACAGAGACTACACAGGGGGAGTCACAGAGTGGGTCAGTACTTACAGAGACTACACAGGGGGAGTCACAGAGTGGGTCAGTACTTACAGAGACTACACAGGGGGAGTCACAGAGTGGGTCAGGACTTACAGAGACGACACAGGGGGAATCACAGAGTGGGTCTGTACTTGCAGAGACTACACAGGGGTAGTCACAGAGTGGGTCTTTACTTACAGAGACTACACAGCGGGAGTCACAGAGTGGGTTAGTACTTACAGAGACTACACAGAGGGAATCACAGAGTGGGTCAGTACTTACAGAGACTGCACACTGGGAGTCACAGAGTGGGTCAGTACTTACAGAGACTGCACAGGGTGAGTCACAGAGTGGGTCAGTACTTACAGAGACTACACAGGGGGAGTCACAGAGTGGGTCAGTACTTATAGAGACTACACAGGGGGAGTCACAGAGTGGGTCAGTACTTACAGAGACTACACAGGGGGAGTCACAGAGTGGGTCAGGACTTACAGAGACTACACAGGGGGAATCACAGAGTGGGTCAGTACTTACAGAGACTACACAGGGGGAGTCACAGAGTGGGTCAGTACTTACAGAGACTACACAGGGGGAGTCACAGAGTGGGTCAGGACTTACAGAGACTACACAGGGGGAATCACAGAGTGGGTCAGTACTTACAGAGACTACACAGGGGGAATCACAGAGTGGGTCTGCACTTTCAGAGACTACACAGGGGGAGTCACAGAGTTGGTCAGTGCTTTCAGAGACTACACGGGGGAGTCACAGAGTGGATCAGTACTTCGAGAGACTACATAGGGGGAGTTACAGAGTTGGTCAGTACTTACAGAGACTACACAGGGGGAATCACAGAGTGGGTCAGTACTTACTGAGACTACACAGGGGGAATCACAGAGTGGGTCTGTACTTACAGAGACTACACAGGGGGAGTCACAGAGTGTGTCTGTATTTACAGAGACTACACTGGGGTGATCACAGAGTGGGTCAGTACTTACAGAGACAACACAGTGGGAATCACAGAGTGGGTCAGTACTTACAGAGACTACACAGGGAGAATCACAGAGTGGGTCAGTACTTACAGAGACTACACAGGGGGAATCACAGAGTGGGTCAGTATTAACAGAGACTGCACAGGGTAATCACAGAGTGGGTCAGTACGTACAGAGACTACACAGAGGGAATCACAGAGTGGGTCAGTACTTACAGAGACTGCACACTGGGAGTCACAGAGTGGGTCAGTACTTACAGAGACGACACAGGGGAGTCACAGAGTGGGTCAGTACTTACAGAGACTACTCACGGGAAATCACAGAGTGGGTCAGTACTTACAGAGATGACACGGGGGAGTCACAGAGTGGATCAGTACTTCGAGAGACTACAGAGGGGAATCACAGAGTGGGCCAGTATTAACAGAGACTGCACAGGGTAATCACAGAAAGGGTCAGTACTTACAGAGACTACACAGGGGGAATCACAAAGTGGGTCAGTACTTACAGAGACTACACAGGGGGAATTACAGAGTGGGTCTGTACTTACAGAGACTACACAGGGGGAATCACAGACTGGGTCTGTACTTACAGAGACTGCACACTGGGAGTCACAGAGTGGGTCAGTACTTACAGAGACGACACAGGGGAGTCACAGAGTGGGTCAGTACTTACAGAGACTACTCACGGGAAATCACAGAGTGGGTCAGTACTTACAGAGATGACACGGGGGAGTCACAGAGTGGATCAGTACTTCGAGAGACTACAGAGGGGAATCACAGAGTGGGCCAGTATTAACAGAGACTGCACAGGGTAATCACAGAAAGGGTCAGTACTTACAGAGACTACACAGGGGGAATCACAGAGTGGGTCTGTACTTACAGAGACTACACAGGGGAGTCACAGAGTGGGTCTGTACTTACAGAGACTACACAGGGGGAATCACAGAGTGGGTCAGTACGTACAGAGACTACAAAGAGGGAATCACAGAGTGGGTCAGTACTTACAGAGACGACACAGTTTGAGTCACAGAGTGGGTCAGTACTTACAGAGACTACACAGGGGGAATCACAGAGTGGGTCAGTACTTACAGAGACTACACAGGGGGAATCACAGAGTGGGTCAGTACTTAGAGAGACTACACAGGGGGAAACACAGAGTGGGTCAGTACCTACAGAGACTACACAGGGGGAATCACAGAGTGAGTCAGTACTTACAGAGACTACACAGGGGGAATCACAGAGTGGGTCAGTATTTACAGAGACTGCACAGGGTAATCACAGAAAGGGTCAGTACTTACAGAGACTACACAGGGGGAATCACAGAGTGGGTCTGTACTTACAGAGACTACACAGGGGGAATCACAGAGTGGGTCTGTACTTACAGAGACTACACAAGGGAGTCACAGAGTGGGTCTGTACTTGCAGAGACTACACAGGGGGAATCACAGAGTGAGTCAGTACTTACAGAGACTACACAGGGGGAATCACAGAGTGGGTCTGTACTTACAGAGACTACACAGGGGCAGTCACAGAGTGGGTCAGTACTTACAGAGACTACACAGGGGAGTCACAGAGTGGGTCTGTACTTACAGAGACTACACAGGGGGAATCACAGAGTGGGTCAGTACTTGCAGAGACTACACAGGGGGAGTCACAGAGTGGGTCTGTACTTACAGAGACTACACAGGGGGAGTCACAGAGTACGTCAGTACTTTCAGAGGCTACACAGGGGGAATCACAGAGTGGGTCAGTACTTACTGAGACTACACAGGGGGAATCACAGAGTGGTTCAGTACTTACAGAGACTACACAGGAATACAGAGTGGGTCAGTACTTGCAGAGACTACACAGGGGTAGTCACAGAGTGGGTCTTTACTTACAGAGACTACACTGGGGGAGTCACAGAGTGGGTTAGTACTTACAGAGACTGCACACTGGGAGTCACAGAGTGGGTCAGTACTTACAGAGACTGCACAGGGGAGTCACAGAGTGGGTCAGTACTTCCAGAGACTACACAGAGGGAATCACAGAGTGGGTCAGTACTTACAGAGACATCACAGGGGGAATCACAGAGTGGGTCTGCACTTTGAGAGACTTCACAGGGGTAGTCACAGAGTTGGTCAGTACTTACAGAGACTACACAGGGGGAATCACAGAGTGGGTCAGTACTTACAGAGACTACACAGGGGGAATCACAGAGTGGGTCTGTACTTACAGAGACTACACAGGGGGAGTCACAGAGTGGGTCTGTACTTACAGAGACTACACTGGGGTGATCACAGAGTGGGTCAGTACTTACAGCGACTACACAGGGGGAATCACAGAGTGGGTCAGTACTTACAGAGACTACACAGGGGGAATCACAGAGTGGGTCAGTACTTACAGAGACTACACAGGGGGAAACACAGAGTGGGTCAGTACTTACAGAGACTACACAGGGGGAATCACAGAGTGGGTCAGTATTAACACAGACTGCACAGGGTAATCACAGAAAGGGTCAGTACTTACAGAGACTACACAGGGGGAATCACAAAGTGGGTCAGTACTGACAGAGACTACACAGGGGGAATCACAGAGTGGGTCTGTACTTACAGTGACTACACAGGGGGAATCACAGAGTGGGTCTGTACTTACAGAGACTACACAGGGGAGTCACAGAGTGGGTCTGTACACAGAGACTGCAGAGGGGGAATCACAGAGTAGGTCAGTACTTGCAGATTCTACACAGGGGGAGTCACAGAGTGGGTCAGTACTTACAGAGACTACACAGGGAGAATCACAGAGTGGGTCAGTACTTACAGAGACTACACAGGGGGAATCACAGAGTGGGTCAGTATTAACAGAGACTGCACAGGGTAATCACAGAAAGGGTCAGTACTTACAGAGACTACACAGGGGGAATCACAAAGTGGGTCAGTACTTACAGAGACTACACAGGTGGAATCACAGATTGGGTCTGTACTTACAGAGACTACACAGGGGGAGTCACAGAGTGGGTCAGTACTTACAGAGACGACACAGGAATACAGAGTGGGTCAGTACTTGCAGAGACTACACAGGGGTAGTCACAGAGTGGGTCTGTACTTACAGAGACTACACAGGGGGAGTCACAGAGTGGGTCAGTACTTACAGAGACTACACAGGGGGAATCACAGAGTGGGTCAGTACTTACAGAGACTACACAGAGGGAATCACAGAGTGGGTCAGTACTTACAGAGACTGCACACTGGGAGTCACAGAGTGGGTCAGTACTTACAGAGACGACACAGGGGAGTCACAGAGTGGGTCAGTACTTACAGAGACTACTCAGGGCAAATCACAGAGTGGGTCAGTACTTGCAGAGATGACACGGGGGAAGTCACAGAGTGGATCAGTACTTCGAGAGACTACATAGGGGGAGTAACAGAGTGGGTCTGTACTTACAGAGACTGCACAGGGGGAATCACAGAGTGGGACAGTACTTGCAGAGACTACACAGGGGAAGTCACAGAGTGGGTCAGTACTTACAGAGGCTACACAGGGGGAATCACAAAGTGGGTCAGTACTTATAGAGACTACACAGGGGGAATCACAGAGTGGGTCAGTATTTATAGAGGCTACACAGGGGGAATCACAAAGTGGGTCAGTACTTATAGAGACTACACAGGGGGAATCACAGAGTGGGTCATACTTACAGAGACTACACAGGGGAATCACAGAGTTGGTCTGTACTTGCAGAGACTACACAGGGTGAATCACCGAGTGGGTCTGTACTTACAGAGACGACACAGGGGAGTCACAGAGTGGATCAGTACTTACAGAGACAACACAGGGGGAATCACAGAGTGGGTCTGTACTTACAGAGACTACACAGGGGGAATCACAGAGTGGGTCAGTACTGACAGAGACTACACTGGGGGAATCACAGAGTGGGTCATTACTTACAGAGACGACACAGGGGGAATCACACAGTGGTCAGTACTTACAGAGACGACACAGGGGAATCACAGAGTGGGTCTGTACTTACAGAGACTACACAGGGGCAGTCACAGAGTGGGTCAGTACTTACAGAGACTACACAGGGGAGTCACAGAGTGGGTCTGTACTTACAGAGACTGCACAGGGGGAATCACAGAGTGGGTCAGTACTTGCAGAGACTACACAGGGGGAGTCACAGAGTGGGTCTGTACTTACAGAGACTACACTGGGGTGATCACAGAGTGGGTCAGTACTTACAGAGACTTCACAGGGGGAGTCACAGAGTGGGTCAGTACTTACAGAGACTACACAGGGGGAATCACAGAGTGGGTCAGTACTTAGAGAGACTACACAGGGGGAAACACAGAGTGGGTCAGTACTTACAGAGACTACACAGGGGGAATCACAGAGTGAGTCAGTACTTACAGAGACTACACAGGGGGAATCACAGAGTGGGTCAGTATTTACAGAGACTGCACAGTGTAATCACAGAAAAGGTCAGTACTTACAGAGACTACACAGGGGGAATCACAGAGTGGGTCTGTACTTACAGAGACTACACAGGTGGAATCACAGAGTGGGTCTGTACTTCCAGAGACTACACAAGGGAGTCACAGAGTGGGTCTGTACTTACAGAGACCGCACAGGGGGAATCACAGAGTGGGACAGTACTTGCAGAGACTACACAGGGGGAGTCACAGAGTGGGTCAGTACTTACAGAGGCTACACAGGGGGAATCACAAAGTGGGTCAGTACTTATAGAGACTACACAGGGGGAATCACAGAGTGGGTCAGTACTTACAGAGGCTACACAGGGGGAGTGACAGATTGGGTCTGTACTTGCAGAGACTACACACGGGGAGTCACAGAGTGGGTCTGTACTTCCAGAGACTACACAGGGGAGTCACAGAGTGGGTCAGTACTTACACAGCCTACACAGGGGGAATCACAGAGTGGGTCAGTACTTACAGAGACTACACAGGGGGAGTCACAGAGTGGGTCAGTACTTACACAGCCTACACAGGGGGAATTACAGAGTAGGTCAGTACTTACAGAGACGACAGAGGGGAATCACAGAGTGGGTCATACTTACAGAGACTACACAGGGGAATCACAGAGTTGGTCTGTACTTGCAGAGACTACACAGGGTGAATCACCGAGTGGGTCTGTACTTACAGAGACGACACAGGGGAGTCACAGAGTGGATCAGTACTTACAGAGACAACACAGGGGGAATCACAGAGTGGGTCTGTACTTACAGAGACTACACAGGGGGAATCACAGAGTGGGTCAGTACTGACAGAGACTACACTGGGGGAATCACAGAGTGGGTCATTACTTACAGAGACGACACAGGGGGAATCACAGAGTGGGTCAGTCCTTTCAGAGACTACACAGGGGAATCACAGAGTGGGTCAGTACTTACACAGGCTACACAGGGGGAATCACATAGTGGTCAGTACTTACAGAGACTACACAGGGGAATCACAGAGTGGGTCTGTACTTACAGAGACTACACAGGGGCAGTCACAGAGTGGGTCAGTACTTACAGAGACTACACAGGGGAGTCACAGAGTGGGTCTGTACTTACAGAGACTGCACAGGGGGAATCACAGAGTGGGTCAGTACTTGCAGAGACTACACAGGGGGAGTCACAGAGTGGGTCTGTACTTACAGAGACTACACAGGGGGAGTCACAGAGTGCGTCAGTACTTTCAGAGGCTACACAGGGGGAATCACAGAGTGGGTCAGTACTTACAGAGACTACACAGGGGGAATCACAGAGTGGTTCAGTACTTAGAGACTACACAGGAATACAGAGTGGGTCTGTACTTGCAGAGACTACACAGGGGTAGTCACAGAGTGGGTCTTTACTTACAGAGACGACACAGGGGGAGTCACAGAGTGGGTTAGTACTTACAGAGACTGCACACTGGGAGTCACAGAGTGGGTCAGTACTTACAGAAACTGCACAGGGGAGTCACAGAGTGGGTCAGTACTTCCAGAGACTACACAGAGGGAATCACAGAGTGGGTCAGTACTTACAGAGACGACACAGGGGGAATCACAGAGTGGGTCTGCACTTTGAGAGACTTCACAGGGGTAGTCACAGAGTTGGTCAGTACTTACAGAGACTACACAGGGGGAATCACAGAGTGGGTCAGTACTTACAGAGACTACACAGGGGAATCACAGAGTGGGTCTGTACTTACAGAGACTACACAGGGGGAGTCACAGAGTGGGTCTGTACTTACAGAGACTACACTGGGGTGATCACAGAGTGGGTCAGTACTTACAGAGACTTCACAGGGGGAGTCACAGAGTGGGTCAGTACTTACAGAGACTTCACAGGGGGAGTCACAGAGTTGGTCTGTGCTTACAGAGATGACACAGGTTGAGTCACAGAGTGGGTCAGTACTTACAGAGACGACACAGGGGGAATCACAGAGTGGGTCAGTACTTACAGAGACTACACAGGGGGAATCACAGAGTGAGTCAGTACTTAGAGAGACTACACAGGGGAAAACACAGAGTGGGTCAGTACTTACAGAGACTACACAGGGGGAATCACAGAGTGAGTCAGTACTTACAGAGACTACACAGGGGGAATCACAGAGTGGGTCAGTATTTACAGAGACTGCACAGGGTAATCACAGAAAAGGTCAGTACTTACAGAGACTACACAGGGGGAATCACAGAGTGGGTCTGTACTTCCAGAGACTACACAAGGGAGTCACAGAGTGGGTCTGTACTTACAGAGACTGCACAGGGGGAATCACAGAGTGGGACAGTACTTGCAGAGACTACACAGGGGGAGTCACAGAGTGGGTCAGTACTTACAGAGGCTACACAGGGGGAATCACAAAGTGGGTCAGTACTTATAGAGACTACACAGGGGGAATCACAGAGTGGGTCAGTATTTATAGAGGCTACACAGGGGGAATCACAAAGTGGGTCAGTACTTATAGAGACTACACAGGGGGAATCACAGAGTGGGTCTGCACTTACAGAGACTACACAGGGGGAATCACAGAGTGGGTCAGTACTTACAGAGACTACACAGGGGGAATCACAGAGTGGGTCATACTTACAGAGACTACACAGGGGAATCACAGAGTTGGTCTGTACTTACAGAGACTACACAGGGTGAATCACCGAGTGGGTCTGTACTTACAGAGACGACACAGGGGAGTCACAGAGTGGATCAGTACTTACAGAGACAACACAGGGGGAATCACAGAGTGGGTCAGTACTGACAGAGACTACACAGCGGGAATCACAGAGTGGGTCACTACTTACACAGGCTACACAGGGGGAATCACAGAGTGGTCAGTACTTACAGAGACTACACAGGGGAATCACAGAGTGGGTCTGTACTTACAGAGACTACACAGGGGCAGTCACAGAGTGGGTCAGTACTTACAAGACTACACAGGGGAGTCACAGAGTGGGTCTGTACTTACAGAGACTGCACAGGGGGAATCACAGAGTGGGTCAGTAGTTGCAGAGACTACACAGGGGGAGTCACAGAGTGGGTCTGTACTTACAGAGACTACACAGGGGGAGTCACAGAGTGCGTCAGTACTTTCAGAGGCTACACAGGGGGAATCACAGAGTGGGTCAGTACTTACAGAGACTACACAGGGGGAATCACAGAGTGGTTCAGTACTTACAGAGACTACACAGGAATACAGAGTGGGTCTGTACTTGCAGAGACTACATAGGGGTAGTCACAGAGTGGGTCTTTACTTACAGGGACGACACAGGGGGAGTCACAGAGTGGGTTAGTACTTACAGAGACTGCACACTGGGAGTCACAGAGTGGGTCAGTACTTACAGAGACTGCACAGGGGAGTCACAGAGTGGGTCAGTACTTCCAGAGACTACACAGAGGGAATCACAGAGTGGGTCAGTACTTACAGAGACGACACAGGGGGAATCACAGAGTGGGTCTGCACTTTGAGAGACTTCACAGGGGTAGTCACAGAGTTGGTCAGTACTTACAGAGATTACACAGGGGGAATCACAGAGTGGGTCAGTACTTACAGAGACTACACAGGGGGAATCACAGAGTGGGTCAGTACTTACAGAGACTACACAGGGGGAAACACAGAGTGGGTCAGTACTTACAGAGACTACACAGGGGGAATCACAGAGTGGGTCAGTATTAATAGAGACTGCACAGGGTAATCACAGAAAGGGTCAGTACTTGCAGAGACTACACAGGGGGAATCACAAAGTGGGTCAGTACTTACAGAGACTACACAGGGGGAATCACAGAGTGGGTCTGTACTTACAGTGACTACACAGGGCGAATCACAGAGTGGGTCTGTACTTACAGAGACGACACAGGGGAGTCACAGAGTGGGTCAGTACTTGCAGAGACTGCAGAGGGGGAATCACAGAGTGGGTCAGTACTTACAGATGCTACACAGGGGGAATCACAAAGTGGGTCAGTACTTATACAGGCTACACAGGGGGAATCACAGAGTGGGTCAGTACTTACAGAGACTACACAGGGGGAATCACAGAGTGGTTCAGTACTTACACAGACGACACAGGAATACAGAGTGGGTCTGTACTTGCAGAGACTACACAGGGGGAGTCACAGAGTGGGTCAGTACTTGCAGAGACTGCACACTGGGAGTCACAGAGTGGGTCAGTACTTACAGAGACTACACAGGGGAGTCACAGAGTGGGTCAGTACTTACAGAGACGGCACAGGGGGAATCACAGAGTGGGTCTGTACTTACAGAGACTACACAGGGGGAATCACAGAGTGGGTCTGTACTTACAGAGACTACACAGGGGAGTCACAGAGTGGGTCTGTACTTACAGAGACTGCACAGGGGGAATCACAGAGTGGGTCAGTACTTGCAGAGACTACACAGGGGGAGTCACAGAGTGGGTCAGTACTTACAGAGGCGACACAGTGGGAATCACAAAGTGGGTCAGTACTTATAGAGACTACACAGGGGGAATCACAGAGTGGGTCAGTACTTACACAGACTACACAGGGGGAATCACAGAGTGCGTCAGTACTTACAGAGACTGCACAGGGGGAATCACAGAGTTGGTCTGTACTTGCAGAGACTACACAGGGGAATCACAGAGTTGGTCTGTACTTACAGAGACTACACAGGGGAGTCACAGAGTGGGTCAGTACTTACAGAGACATCACAGGGGGAATCACAGAGTGGGTCTGTTCTTACAGAGACTACACAGGGGGAATCACAGAGTGGGTCAGTACTTACAGAGACTACACAGGGGAGTCACAGAGTGGGTCAGTACTTACAGAGACAACACAGGGGGAATCACAGAGTGGGTCTGTACTTACAGAGACTACACAGGGGGAATAACAGAGTAGTTCAGTACTTGCAGATTCTACACAGGGGGAGTCACAGAGTGGGTCAGTACTTACAGATGCTACACAGGGGGAATCACAAAGTGGGTCAGTACTTATACAGGCTACACAGGGGGAATCACAGAGTGGGTCAGTACTTACAGAGACTACACAGGGGGAATCACAGAGTGGTTCAGTACTTACACAGACGACACAGGAATACAGAGTGGGTCTGTACTTGCAGAGACTACACAGGGGTAGTCACATAGTGGGTCTGTACTTACAGAGAATAAACAGGGGAGTCACAGAGTGGGTCAGTACTTACAGAGACAACACAGGGGGAATCACAGAGTGTGTCTGTACTTACAGAGACTACACAGGGGAATCACAGAGTGGGTCAATACTTACAGAGGCTACACAGGGGGAATCACAGAGTGGGTCAGTACTTACAGAGACTACACAGGGGAATCACAGAGTGGGTCTGTACTTACAGAGACTACACAGGGGGAGTCACAGAGTGGGTCAGTACTTATATAGACAACACAGGGGGAGTCACAGAGTGGGTCTGTACTTACAGAGACTAGACAGGGGGAATCACAGAGTGGGTCACTACTTGCAGAGTTTATGCAGGGAGTCACAGAGTGGGTCAGTACTTACAGAGACAACACAGGTGGAATCACAGAGTGGGTCTGTACTTAAAGAGACTACACAGGGGGAATCACAGAGTGGGTCAGTACTTACAGAGACAACACTGGGGGAATCACAGAGTGGGTATTACTTACAGAGACGACACAGGGGGAATCACAGAGTGGGTCAGTCCTTTCAGAGACTACACAGGGGAATCACAGAGTGGGTCAGTACTTACAGAGACTACACAGGGGGAGTCACAGAGTGGGTCTGTACTTACAGAGACTACACAGGTGGAATCACAGAGTGGGTCACTACTTGCAGTAATTACGCAGGGGGAGTCACAGAGTGGGTCTGTACTTACAGAGACTACACACGGGGAGTCACAGAGTGGGTCTGTACTTACAGAGACTACACAGGGGGAATCACAGAGTGGGTCAGTACTTACACAGACTACACAGGGGGAGTCACAGAGTGGGTCAGTGCTTACAGAGGCTACACAGGGGAGTCACAGAGTGGGTCTGTACTTACAGAGACTGCACAGGGGGAATCACAGAGTGGGTCAGTACTTGCAGAGACTACACAGGGTGAGTCACAGAGTGGGTCAGTACTTACAGAGGCTACACAGGGGGAATCACAAAGTGGGTTAGTACTTTTAGAGACTACACAGGGGGAATCACAGAGTGGGTCAATACTTACACAGACTACACAGGCGGAATCACAGAGTGGGTCAGTACTTACAGAGACTACAGAGGGGAATCAAGAGTGGGTCAGTACTTACAGAGACTACACAGGGGAATCACAGAGTTGGTCTGTACTTGCAGAGACTACTCAGGGGGAATCACGGAGTGGGTCTGTACTTAAAGAGACTACACAGGGGGAATCACAGAGTGGGTCAGTACTTACAGAGACAACACTGGGGGAATCACAGAGTGGGTCATTACTTACAGAGACGACACAGGGGGAATCACAGAGTGGGTCAGTCCTTTCAGAGACTACACAGGGGAATCACAGAGTGGGTCAGTACTTACAGAGACTACACAGGGGGAGTCACAGAGTGGGTCTGTACTTACAGAGACTACACAGGGGGAATCACAGAGTGGGTCTGCACTTTCAGAGACTACACAGGGGGAGTCACAGAGTGGGTCAGGACTTACAGAGACTACACAGGGGGAATCACAGAGTGGGTCAGTACTTACAGAGACTACACAGGGGGAATCACAGAGTGGGTCTGCACTTTCAGAGACTACACAGGGGGAGTCACAGAGTTGGTCAGTGCTTTCAGAGACTACACGGGGGAGTCACAGAGTGGATCAGTACTTTGAGAGACTACATAGGGGGAGTTACAGAGTTGGTCAGTACTTACAGAGACTACACAGGGGGAATCACAGAGTGGGTCAGTACTTACTGAGACTACACAGGGGGAATCACAGAGTGGGTCTGTACTTACAGAGACTACACAGGGGGAGTCACAGAGTGTGTCTGTATTTACAGAGACTACACTGGGGTGATCACAGAGTGGGTCAGTACTTACAGAGACTACACAGGGAGAATCACAGAGTGGGTCAGTACTTACAGAGACTACACAGGGGGAATCACAGAGTTGGTCAGTACTTACAGAGACTACACAGGGGGAATCACAGAGTGGGTCAGTACTACAGAGACTACACAGGGGGAATCACAGAGTGGGTCAGTATTAACAGAGACTGCACAGGGTAATCACAGAAAGGGTCAGTACTTACAGAGACTACACAGGGGGAATCACAAAGTGGGTCAGTACTTACAGAGACTACACAGGGGGAATCACAGAGTGGGTCTGTACTTACAGAGACTACACAGGGGGAATCACAGAGTGGGTCTGTACTTACAGAGACTACACAGGGGAGTCACAGAGTGGGTCTGTACTTATAGAGATTGCAGAGGGGGAATCACAGAGTAGGTCAGTACATGCAGAATCTACACAGGGGGAGTCACAGAGTGGGTCAGTACTTACAGAGACGACACAGGAATATAGAGTGGGTCTGTACTTGCAGAGACTACACAGGGGGAATCACAGAGTGGTTCAGTACTTACAGAGACTACACAGGGGGAATCACAGAGTGGGTCTGTACTTAGAGAGACTACACAGGGGGAATCACAGAGTGGGTCTGTACTTACAGAGACTACACAGGGGAGTCACAGAGTGGGTCTGTATTTACAGAGACTGCACAGGGGGAATCACAGAGTGGGTCAGTACTTGCAGAGACTACACAGGGGCAATCACAGAGTGGGTCAGTACTTATAGAGACTACCAAGGGGGAATCATAGAGTGGGTCAGTACTTACAGAGACTACACAGGGGAATCACAGAGTGGGTCTGTACTTACAGAGACTACACAGGGGGAGTGACAGATTGGGTCTGTACTTACAGAGACTACACACGGGGAGTCACAGAGTGGGTCTGTACTTACAGAGACTACACAGGGGAGTCACAGAGTGGGTCTGTACTTACAGAGACTGTAGAGGGGGAATCACAGAGTAGGTCAGTACTTGCAGAGTCTACACAGGAGGAGTCACAGAGTGGGTCAGTACTTACAGATGCTACACAGGGGGAATCACAGAGTGGGTCAGTACTTACAGAGACTACACAGGGGGAATCACAGAGTGGTTCAGTACTTACACAGACGACACAGGAATACAGTGTGGGTCTGTACTTGCAGAGCCTACACAGGGGTAGTCACAGAGTGGGTCTGTACTTACAGAGACTACACAGGGGGAGTCACAGAGTGGGTCAGTACTTACAGAGACTGCACACTGGGAGTCACAGAGTGGGTCAGTACTTATACAGACTGCACAGGGGGAATCACAGAGTGGGTCAGTACTTATAGAGACTACACAGGGGGAATCACAGAGTGGGCCAGTATTTACAGAGACTGCACAGGGGAACCACAGAGTGGGTCTGTACTTACAGAGACTACACAGGGGGAGTCACAGAGTGGGTCTGTACTTAGAGAGACTACACAGGGGGAGTCACAGAGTGTGTCTGTACTCACAGAGACTACACAGGGGAGACACAGAGTGGGTCAGTACTTAGAGAGATTACACAGGGAGAGTCACAGAGTGCGTCAGTACTTACAGAGGCTACACAGGGGGAATCACAGAGTGGGTCAGTACTTACAGAGACTACACAGGGGGAATCACAGAGTGGGTTTGTACATGCAGAGACTACACAGGGGTAGTCACAGAGTGGGTCTTTACTTACAGAGACTACACAGGGGGAGTCACAGAGTGGGTTAGTACTTACAGAGACTACACAGGGGGAATCACAGAGTGGGTCAGTACTTACAGAGACTGCACACTGGGAGTCACAGAGTGAATCAGTACTTACAGAGACTGCACAGGGTGAGTCACAGAGTGGGTCAGTACTTACAGAGACTGCACAGGGGGAGTCACAGAGTGGGTCAGTACTTACAGAGACTACACAGGGGGAGTCACAGAGTGGGTCAGGACTTCGAGAGACTACATAGGGGGAGTTACAGAGTTGGTCAGTACTTACAGAGACTACACAGGGGGAATCACAGAGTGGGTCAGTACTTACTGAGACTACACAGGGGGAATCACAGAGTGGGTCTGTACTTACAGAGACTACACAGGGGGAGTCACAGAGTGTGTCTGTATTTACAGAGACTACACTGGGGTGATCACAGAGTGGGTCAGTACTTACAGAGACTACACAGTGTGAATCACAGAGTGGGTCAGTACTTACAGAGACTACACAAGGAGAATCACAGAGTGGGTCAGTACTTACAGAGACTACACAGGGGGAATCACAGAGTGGGTCAGTATTAACAGAGACTGCACAGGGTAATCACAGAAAGGGTCAGTACTTACAGAGACTACACAGGGGAGTCACAGAGTGGGTCTGTACTTACAGAGACTGCACAGGGGGAATCACAGAGTGGGTCAGTACTTGCAGAGACTACACAGGTGGAATCACAGAGTGGGTCAGTACTTATAGAGACTACAAAGGGGGAATCATAGAGTGGGTCAGTACTTACAGAGACTACACAGGGGAATCACAGAGTGGGTCTGTACTTACAGAGACTACACAGGGGGAGTGACAGATTGGGTCTGTACTTACAGAGACGACACACGGGGAGTCACAGAGTGGGTCTGTACTTACAGAGACTACACAGGGGAGTCACAGAGTGGGTCTGCACTTACAGAGACTACACAGGGGGAATCACAGAGTGGGTCAGTACTTATACAGGCTACAAAGGGGGAATCACAGAGTAGGTCAGTACTTGCAGAGTCTACACAGGGGGAGTCACAGAGTGGGTCAGTACTTACAGATGCTACACAGGGGGAATCACAAAGTGGATCAGTACTTATACAGGCTACAAAGGGGGAATCACAGAGTGGGTCAGTACTTACAGAGACTACACAGGGGGAATCACAGAGTGGGTCAGTACTTACACAGACGACACAGGAATACAGAGTGGGTCTGTAATTGCAGAGACTACACAGGGGTAGTCACAGAGTGGGTCTGTACTTACAGAGACTACACAGGGGGAGTCACAGAGTGGGTCAGTACTTACAGAGACTGCACACTGGGAGTCACAGAGTGGGTCAGTACTTACAGAGACTACACAGGGGGAATCACAGAATTGGTCAGTACTTATAGAGAGTACACAGGGGGAATCACAGAGTGGGCCAGTATTTACAGAGACTGTACAGGGGAACCAAAGAGTGGGTCTGTACTTACAGAGACTACACAGGGGGAGTCACAGAGTGGGTCAGTACTTACAGAGGCGACACAGGGGGAATCACAGAGTGGGTCAGTACTTACAGAGACTACACAGAGGGAATCACAGAGTGGGTCAGTACTTACAGAGACTGCACACTGGGAGTCACAGAGTGGGTCAGTACTTACAGAGACTACACAGGGGGAGTCACAGAGTGGGTCAGTACTTACAGAGACTACACAGGGGGAGTCACAGAGTGGGTCAGTACTTACAGAGACTACACAGGGGGAGTCACAGAGTGGGTCAGTACTTACAGAGACTACACAGGGGGAGTCACAGAGTGGGTCAGGACTTAGAGAGATTACACAGGGAGAGTCACAGAGTGCGTCAGTACTTACAGAGGCGACACAGGGGGAATCACAGAGTGGGTCAGTACTTACAGAGACGACACAGGGGGAATCACAGAGTGGGTCTGTACTTGCAGAGACTACACAGGGGTAGTCACAGAGTGGGTCTTTACTTACAGAGACTACACAGCGGGAGTCACAGAGTGGGTTAGTACTTACAGAGACTACACAGAGGGAATCACAGAGTGGGTCAGTACTTACAGAGACTGCACACTGGGAGTCACAGAGTGGGTCAGTACTTACAGAGACTGCACAGGGTGAGTCACAGAGTGGGTCAGTACTTACAGAGACTACACAGGGGGAGTCACAGAGTGGGTCAGTACTTATAGAGACTACACAGGGGGAGTCACAGAGTGGGTCAGTACTTACAGAGACTACACAGGGGGAGTCACAGAGTGGGTCAGGACTTACAGAGACTACACAGGGGGAATCACAGAGTGGGTCAGTACTTACAGAGACTACACAGGGGGAGTCACAGAGTGGGTCAGTACTTACAGAGACTACACAGGGGGAGTCACAGAGTGGGTCAGGACTTACAGAGACTACACAGGGGGAATCACAGAGTGGGTCAGTACTTACAGAGACTACACAGGGGGAATCACAGAGTGGGTCTGCACTTTCAGAGACTACACAGGGGGAGTCACAGAGTTGGTCAGTGCTTTCAGAGACTACACGGGGGAGTCACAGAGTGGATCAGTACTTCGAGAGACTACATAGGGGGAGTTACAGAGTTGGTCAGTACTTACAGAGACTACACAGGGGGAATCACAGAGTGGGTCAGTACTTACTGAGACTACACAGGGGGAATCACAGAGTGGGTCTGTACTTACAGAGACTACACAGGGGGAGTCACAGAGTGTGTCTGTATTTACAGAGACTACACTGGGGTGATCACAGAGTGGGTCAGTACTTACAGAGACAACACAGTGGGAATCACAGAGTGGGTCAGTACTTACAGAGACTACACAGGGAGAATCACAGAGTGGGTCAGTACTTACAGAGACTACACAGGGGGAATCACAGAGTGGGTCAGTATTAACAGAGACTGCACAGGGTAATCACAGAGTGGGTCAGTACGTACAGAGACTACACAGAGGGAATCACAGAGTGGGTCAGTACTTACAGAGACTGCACACTGGGAGTCACAGAGTGGGTCAGTACTTACAGAGACGACACAGGGGAGTCACAGAGTGGGTCAGTACTTACAGAGACTACTCACGGGAAATCACAGAGTGGGTCAGTACTTACAGAGATGACACGGGGGAGTCACAGAGTGGATCAGTACTTCGAGAGACTACAGAGGGGAATCACAGAGTGGGCCAGTATTAACAGAGACTGCACAGGGTAATCACAGAAAGGGTCAGTACTTACAGAGACTACACAGGGGGAATCACAAAGTGGGTCAGTACTTACAGAGACTACACAGGGGGAATTACAGAGTGGGTCTGTACTTACAGAGACTACACAGGGGGAATCACAGAGTGGGTCTGTACTTACAGAGACTGCACACTGGGAGTCACAGAGTGGGTCAGTACTTACAGAGACGACACAGGGGAGTCACAGAGTGGGTCAGTACTTACAGAGACTACTCACGGGAAATCACAGAGTGGGTCAGTACTTACAGAGATGACACGGGGGAGTCACAGAGTGGATCAGTACTTCGAGAGACTACAGAGGGGAATCACAGAGTGGGCCAGTATTAACAGAGACTGCACAGGGTAATCACAGAAAGGGTCAGTACTTACAGAGACTACACAGGGGGAATCACAGAGTGGGTCTGTACTTACAGAGACTACACAGGGGAGTCACAGAGTGGGTCTGTACTTACAGAGACTACACAGGGGGAATCACAGAGTGGGTCAGTACGTACAGAGACTACAAAGAGGGAATCACAGAGTGGGTCAGTACTTACAGAGACGACACAGTTTGAGTCACAGAGTGGGTCAGTACTTACAGAGACTACACAGGGGGAATCACAGAGTGGGTCAGTACTTACAGAGACTACACAGGGGGAATCACAGAGTGGGTCAGTACTTAGAGAGACTACACAGGGGGAAACACAGAGTGGGTCAGTACCTACAGAGACTACACAGGGGGAATCACAGAGTGAGTCAGTACTTACAGAGACTACACAGGGGGAATCACAGAGTGGGTCAGTATTTACAGAGACTGCACAGGGTAATCACAGAAAGGGTCAGTACTTACAGAGACTACACAGGGGGAATCACAGAGTGGGTCTGTACTTACAGAGACTACACAGGGGGAATCACAGAGTGGGTCTGTACTTACAGAGACTACACAAGGGAGTCACAGAGTGGGTCTGTACTTGCAGAGACTACACAGGGGGAATCACAGAGTGAGTCAGTACTTACAGAGACTACACAGGGGGAATCACAGAGTGGGTCTGTACTTACAGAGACTACACAGGGGCAGTCACAGAGTGGGTCAGTACTTACAGAGACTACACAGGGGAGTCACAGAGTGGGTCTGTACTTACAGAGACTACACAGGGGGAATCACAGAGTGGGTCAGTACTTGCAGAGACTACACAGGGGGAGTCACAGAGTGGGTCTGTACTTACAGAGACTACACAGGGGGAGTCACAGAGTACGTCAGTACTTTCAGAGGCTACACAGGGGGAATCACAGAGTGGGTCAGTACTTACTGAGACTACACAGGGGGAATCACAGAGTGGTTCAGTACTTACAGAGACTACACAGGAATACAGAGTGGGTCAGTACTTGCAGAGACTACACAGGGGTAGTCACAGAGTGGGTCTTTACTTACAGAGACTACACTGGGGGAGTCACAGAGTGGGTTAGTACTTACAGAGACTGCACACTGGGAGTCACAGAGTGGGTCAGTACTTACAGAGACTGCACAGGGGAGTCACAGAGTGGGTCAGTACTTCCAGAGACTACACAGAGGGAATCACAGAGTGGGTCAGTACTTACAGAGACATCACAGGGGGAATCACAGAGTGGGTCTGCACTTTGAGAGACTTCACAGGGGTAGTCACAGAGTTGGTCAGTACTTACAGAGACTACACAGGGGGAATCACAGAGTGGGTCAGTACTTACAGAGACTACACAGGGGGAATCACAGAGTGGGTCTGTACTTACAGAGACTACACAGGGGGAGTCACAGAGTGGGTCTGTACTTACAGAGACTACACTGGGGTGATCACAGAGTGGGTCAGTACTTACAGCGACTACACAGGGGGAATCACAGAGTGGGTCAGTACTTACAGAGACTACACAGGGGGAATCACAGAGTGGGTCAGTACTTACAGAGACTACACAGGGGGAAACACAGAGTGGGTCAGTACTTACAGAGACTACACAGGGGGAATCACAGAGTGGGTCAGTATTAACACAGACTGCACAGGGTAATCACAGAAAGGGTCAGTACTTACAGAGACTACACAGGGGGAATCACAAAGTGGGTCAGTACTGACAGAGACTACACAGGGGGAATCACAGAGTGGGTCTGTACTTACAGTGACTACACAGGGGGAATCACAGAGTGGGTCTGTACTTACAGAGACTACACAGGGGAGTCACAGAGTGGGTCTGTACACAGAGACTGCAGAGGGGGAATCACAGAGTAGGTCAGTACTTGCAGATTCTACACAGGGGGAGTCACAGAGTGGGTCAGTACTTACAGAGACTACACAGGGAGAATCACAGAGTGGGTCAGTACTTACAGAGACTACACAGGGGGAATCACAGAGTGGGTCAGTATTAACAGAGACTGCACAGGGTAATCACAGAAAGGGTCAGTACTTACAGAGACTACACAGGGGGAATCACAAAGTGGGTCAGTACTTACAGAGACTACACAGGTGGAATCACAGATTGGGTCTGTACTTACAGAGACTACACAGGGGGAGTCACAGAGTGGGTCAGTACTTACAGAGACGACACAGGAATACAGAGTGGGTCAGTACTTGCAGAGACTACACAGGGGTAGTCACAGAGTGGGTCTGTACTTACAGAGACTACACAGGGGGAGTCACAGAGTGGGTCAGTACTTACAGAGACTACACAGTGGGAATCACAGAGTGGGTCAGTACTTACAGAGACTACACAGAGGGAATCACAGAGTGGGTCAGTACTTACAGAGACTGCACACTGGGAGTCACAGAGTGGGTCAGTACTTACAGAGACGACACAGGGGAGTCACAGAGTGGGTCAGTACTTACAGAGACTACTCAGGGCAAATCACAGAGTGGGTCAGTACTTGCAGAGATGACACGGGGGAAGTCACAGAGTGGATCAGTACTTCGAGAGACTACATAGGGGGAGTAACAGAGTGGGTCTGTACTTACAGAGACTGCACAGGGGGAATCACAGAGTGGGACAGTACTTGCAGAGACTACACAGGGGAAGTCACAGAGTGGGTCAGTACTTACAGAGGCTACACAGGGGGAATCACAAAGTGGGTCAGTACTTATAGAGACTACACAGGGGGAATCACAGAGTGGGTCAGTATTTATAGAGGCTACACAGGGGGAATCACAAAGTGGGTCAGTACTTATAGAGACTACACAGGGGGAATCACAGAGTGGGTCATACTTACAGAGACTACACAGGGGAATCACAGAGTTGGTCTGTACTTGCAGAGACTACACAGGGTGAATCACCGAGTGGGTCTGTACTTACAGAGACGACACAGGGGAGTCACAGAGTGGATCAGTACTTACAGAGACAACACAGGGGGAATCACAGAGTGGGTCTGTACTTACAGAGACTACACAGGGGGAATCACAGAGTGGGTCAGTACTGACAGAGACTACACTGGGGGAATCACAGAGTGGGTCATTACTTACAGAGACGACACAGGGGGAATCACACAGTGGTCAGTACTTACAGAGACGACACAGGGGAATCACAGAGTGGGTCTGTACTTACAGAGACTACACAGGGGCAGTCACAGAGTGGGTCAGTACTTACAGAGACTACACAGGGGAGTCACAGAGTGGGTCTGTACTTACAGAGACTGCACAGGGGGAATCACAGAGTGGGTCAGTACTTGCAGAGACTACACAGGGGGAGTCACAGAGTGGGTCTGTACTTACAGAGACTACACTGGGGTGATCACAGAGTGGGTCAGTACTTACAGAGACTTCACAGGGGGAGTCACAGAGTGGGTCAGTACTTACAGAGACTTCACAGGGGGAGTCACAGAGTGGGTCTGTGCTTACAGAGACGACACAGGTTGAGTCACAGAGTGGGTCAGTACTTACAGAGACTACACAGGGGGAATCACAGAGTGGGTCAGTACTTACAGAGACTACACAGGGGGAATCACAGAGTGGGTCAGTACTTAGAGAGACTACACAGGGGGAAACACAGAGTGGGTCAGTACTTACAGAGACTACACAGGGGGAATCACAGAGTGAGTCAGTACTTACAGAGACTACACAGGGGGAATCACAGAGTGGGTCAGTATTTACAGAGACTGCACAGTGTAATCACAGAAAAGGTCAGTACTTACAGAGACTACACAGGGGGAATCACAGAGTGGGTCTGTACTTACAGAGACTACACAGGTGGAATCACAGAGTGGGTCTGTACTTCCAGAGACTACACAAGGGAGTCACAGAGTGGGTCTGTACTTACAGAGACCGCACAGGGGGAATCACAGAGTGGGACAGTACTTGCAGAGACTACACAGGGGGAGTCACAGAGTGGGTCAGTACTTACAGAGGCTACACAGGGGGAATCACAAAGTGGGTCAGTACTTATAGAGACTACACAGGGGGAATCACAGAGTGGGTCAGTACTTACAGAGGCTACACAGGGGGAGTGACAGATTGGGTCTGTACTTGCAGAGACTACACACGGGGAGTCACAGAGTGGGTCTGTACTTCCAGAGACTACACAGGGGAGTCACAGAGTGGGTCAGTACTTACACAGCCTACACAGGGGGAATCACAGAGTGGGTCAGTACTTACAGAGACTACACAGGGGGAGTCACAGAGTGGGTCAGTACTTACACAGCCTACACAGGGGGAATTACAGAGTAGGTCAGTACTTACAGAGACGACAGAGGGGAATCACAGAGTGGGTCATACTTACAGAGACTACACAGTGGAATCACAGAGTTGGTCTGTACTTGCAGAGACTACACAGGGTGAATCACCGAGTGGGTCTGTACTTACAGAGACGACACAGGGGAGTCACAGAGTGGATCAGTACTTACAGAGACAACACAGGGGGAATCACAGAGTGGGTCTGTACTTACAGAGACTACACAGGGGGAATCACAGAGTGGGTCAGTACTGACAGAGACTACACTGGGGGAATCACAGAGTGGGTCATTACTTACAGAGACGACACAGGGGGAATCACAGAGTGGGTCAGTCCTTTCAGAGACTACACAGGGGAATCACAGAGTGGGTCAGTACTTACACAGGCTACACAGGGGGAATCACATAGTGGTCAGTACTTACAGAGACTACACAGGGGAATCACAGAGTGGGTCTGTACTTACAGAGACTACACAGGGGCAGTCACAGAGTGGGTCAGTACTTACAGAGACTACACAGGGGAGTCACAGAGTGGGTCTGTACTTACAGAGACTGCACAGGGGGAATCACAGAGTGGGTCAGTACTTGCAGAGACTACACAGGGGGAGTCACAGAGTGGGTCTGTACTTACAGAGACTACACAGGGGGAGTCACAGAGTGCGTCAGTACTTTCAGAGGCTACACAGGGGGAATCACAGAGTGGGTCAGTACTTACAGAGACTACACAGGGGGAATCACAGAGTGGTTCAGTACTTAGAGACTACACAGGAATACAGAGTGGGTCTGTACTTGCAGAGACTACACAGGGGTAGTCACAGAGTGGGTCTTTACTTACAGAGACGACACAGGGGGAGTCACAGAGTGGGTTAGTACTTACAGAGACTGCACACTGGGAGTCACAGAGTGGGTCAGTACTTACAGAAACTGCACAGGGGAGTCACAGAGTGGGTCAGTACTTCCAGAGACTACACAGAGGGAATCACAGAGTGGGTCAGTACTTACAGAGACGACACAGGGGGAATCACAGAGTGGGTCTGCACTTTGAGAGACTTCACAGGGGTAGTCACAGAGTTGGTCAGTACTTACAGAGACTACACAGGGGGAATCACAGAGTGGGTCAGTACTTACAGAGACTACACAGGGGAATCACAGAGTGGGTCTGTACTTACAGAGACTACACAGGGGGAGTCACAGAGTGGGTCTGTACTTACAGAGACTACACTGGGGTGATCACAGAGTGGGTCAGTACTTACAGAGACTTCACAGGGGGAGTCACAGAGTGGGTCAGTACTTACAGAGACTTCACAGGGGGAGTCACAGAGTTGGTCTGTACTTACAGAGATGACACAGGTTGAGTCACAGAGTGGGTCAGTACTTACAGAGACTACACAGGGGGAATCACAGAGTGGGTCAGTACTTACAGAGACTACACAGGGGGAATCACAGAGTGAGTCAGTACTTAGAGAGACTACACAGGGGAAAACACAGAGTGGGTCAGTACTTACAGAGACTACACAGGGGGAATCACAGAGTGAGTCAGTACTTACAGAGACTACACAGGGGGAATCACAGAGTGGGTCAGTATTTACAGAGACTGCACAGGGTAATCACAGAAAAGGTCAGTACTTACAGAGACTACACAGGGGGAATCACAGAGTGGGTCTGTACTTCCAGAGACTACACAAGGGAGTCACAGAGTGGGTCTGTACTTACAGAGACTGCACAGGGGGAATCACAGAGTGGGACAGTACTTGCAGAGACTACACAGGGGGAGTCACAGAGTGGGTCAGTACTTACAGAGGCTACACAGGGGGAATCACAAAGTGGGTCAGTACTTATAGAGACTACACAGGGGGAATCACAGAGTGGGTCAGTATTTATAGAGGCTACACAGGGGGAATCACAAAGTGGGTCAGTACTTATAGAGACTACACAGGGGGAATCACAGAGTGGGTCTGCACTTACAGAGACTACACAGGGGGAATCACAGAGTGGGTCAGTACTTACAGAGACTACACAGGGGGAATCACAGAGTGGGTCATACTTACAGAGACTACACAGGGGAATCACAGAGTTGGTCTGTACTTACAGAGACTACACAGGGTGAATCACCGAGTGGGTCTGTACTTACAGAGACGACACAGGGGAGTCACAGAGTGGATCAGTACTTACAGAGACAACACAGGGGGAATCACAGAGTGGGTCAGTACTGACAGAGACTACACAGCGGGAATCACAGAGTGGGTCACTACTTACACAGGCTACACAGGGGGAATCACAGAGTGGTCAGTACTTACAGAGACTACACAGGGGAATCACAGAGTGGGTCTGTACTTACAGAGACTACACAGGGGCAGTCACAGAGTGGGTCAGTACTTACAAGACTACACAGGGGAGTCACAGAGTGGGTCTGTACTTACAGAGACTGCACAGGGGGAATCACAGAGTGGGTCAGTAGTTGCAGAGACTACACAGGGGGAGTCACAGAGTGGGTCTGTACTTACAGAGACTACACAGGGGGAGTCACAGAGTGCGTCAGTACTTTCAGAGGCTACACAGGGGGAATCACAGAGTGGGTCAGTACTTACAGAGACTACACAGGGGGAATCACAGAGTGGTTCAGTACTTACAGAGACTACACAGGAATACAGAGTGGGTCTGTACTTGCAGAGACTACACAGGGGTAGTCACAGAGTGGGTCTTTACTTACAGGGACGACACAGGGGGAGTCACAGAGTGGGTTAGTACTTACAGAGACTGCACACTGGGAGTCACAGAGTGGGTCAGTACTTACAGAGACTGCACAGGGGAGTCACAGAGTGGGTCAGTACTTCCAGAGACTACACAGATGGAATCACAGAGTGGGTCAGTACTTACAGAGACGACACAGGGGGAATCACAGAGTGGGTCTGCACTTTGAGAGACTTCACAGGGGTAGTCACAGAGTTGGTCAGTACTTACAGAGATTACACAGGGGGAATCACAGAGTGGGTCAGTACTTACAGAGACTACACAGGGGGAATCACAGAGTGGGTCAGTACTTACAGAGACTACACAGGGGGAAACACAGAGTGGGTCAGTACTTACAGAGACTACACAGGGGGAATCACAGAGTGGGTCAGTATTAATAGAGACTGCACAGGGTAATCACAGAAAGGGTCAGTACTTGCAGAGACTACACAGGGGGAATCACAAAGTGGGTCAGTACTTACAGAGACTACACAGGGGGAATCACAGAGTGGGTCTGTACTTACAGTGACTACACAGGGCGAATCACAGAGTGGGTCTGTACTTACAGAGACGACACAGGGGAGTCACAGAGTGGGTCAGTACTTGCAGAGACTGCAGAGGGGGAATCACAGAGTGGGTCAGTACTTACAGATGCTACACAGGGGGAATCACAAAGTGGGTCAGTACTTATACAGGCTACACAGGGGGAATCACAGAGTGGGTCAGTACTTACAGAGACTACACAGGGGGAATCACAGAGTGGTTCAGTACTTACACAGACGA
Source organism: Pristiophorus japonicus (assembly GCF_044704955.1). NCBI lineage: Eukaryota > Metazoa > Chordata > Chondrichthyes > Pristiophoridae > Pristiophorus > Pristiophorus japonicus. Next base: position 352,767 of record NW_027252813.1, read on the forward strand.
CACAGGAATACAGAGTGGGTCTGTACTTGCAGAGACTACACAGGGGGAGTCACAGAGTGGGTCAGTACTTGCAGAGACTGCACACTGGGAGTCACAGAGTGGGTCAGTACTTACAGAGACTACACAGGGGAGTCACAGAGTGGGTCAGTACTTACAGAGACGGCACAGGGGGAATCACAGAGTGGGTCTGTACTTACAGAGACTACACAGGGGGAATCACAGAGTGGGTCTGTACTTACAGAGACTACACAGGGGAGTCACAGAGTGGGTCTGTACTTACAGAGACTGCACAGGGGGAATCACAGAGTGGGTCAGTACTTGCAGAGACTACACAGGGGGAGTCACAGAGTGGGTCAGTACTTACAGAGGCGACACAGGGGGAATCACAAAGTGGGTCAGTACTTATAGAGACTACACAGGGGGAATCACAGAGTGGGTCAGTACTTACACAGACTACACAGGGGGAATCACAGAGTGCGTCAGTACTTACAGAGACTGCACAGGGGGAATCACAGAGTTGGTCTGTACTTGCAGAGACTACACAGGGGAATCACAGAGTTGGTCTGTACTTACAGAGACTACACAGGGGAGTCACAGAGTGGGTCAGTACTTACAGAGACATCACAGGGGGAATCACAGAGTGGGTCTGTTCTTACAGAGACTACACAGGGGGAATCACAGAGTGGGTCAGTACTTACAGAGACTACACAGGGGAGTCACAGAGTGGGTCAGTACTTACAGAGACAACACAGGGGGAATCACAGAGTGGGTCTGTACTTACAGAGACTACACAGGGGGAATAACAGAGTAGTTCAGTACTTGCAGATTCTACACAGGGGGAGTCACAGAGTGGGTCAGTACTTACAGATGCTACACAGGGGGAATCACAAAGTGGGTCAGTACTTATACAGGCTACACAGGGGGAATCACAGAGTGGGTCAGTACTTACAGAGACTACACAGGGGGAATCACAGAGTGGTTCAGTACTTACACAGACGACACAGGAATACAGAGTGGGTCTGTACTTGCAGAGACTACACAGGGGTAGTCACATAGTGGGTCTGTACTTACAGAGAATAAACAGGGGAGTCACAGAGTGGGTCAGTACTTACAGAGACAACACAGGGGGAATCACAGAGTGTGTCTGTACTTACAGAGACTACACAGGGGAATCACAGAGTGGGTCAATACTTACAGAGGCTACACAGGGGGAATCACAGAGTGGGTCAGTACTTACAGAGACTACACAGGGGAATCACAGAGTGGGTCTGTACTTACAGAGACTACACAGGGGGAGTCACAGAGTGGGTCAGTACTTATATAGACAACACAGGGGGAGTCACAGAGTGGGTCTGTACTTACAGAGACTAGACAGGGGGAATCACAGAGTGGGTCACTACTTGCAGAGTTTATGCAGGGAGTCACAGAGTGGGTCAGTACTTACAGAGACAACACAGGTGGAATCACAGAGTGGGTCTGTACTTAAAGAGACTACACAGGGGGAATCACAGAGTGGGTCAGTACTTACAGAGACAACACTGGGGGAATCACAGAGTGGGTATTACTTACAGAGACGACACAGGGGGAATCACAGAGTGGGTCAGTCCTTTCAGAGACTACACAGGGGAATCACAGAGTGGGTCAGTACTTACAGAGACTACACAGGGGGAGTCACAGAGTGGGTCTGTACTTACAGAGACTACACAGGTGGAATCACAGAGTGGGTCACTACTTGCAGTAATTACGCAGGGGGAGTCACAGAGTGGGTCTGTACTTACAGAGACTACACACGGGGAGTCACAGAGTGGGTCTGTACTTACAGAGACTACACAGGGGGAATCACAGAGTGGGTCAGTACTTACACAGACTACACAGGGGGAGTCACAGAGTGGGTCAGTGCTTACAGAGACTACACAGGGGAGTCACAGAGTGGGTCTGTACTTACAGAGACTGCACAGGGGGAATCACAGAGTGGGTCAGTACTTGCAGAGACTACACAGGGTGAGTCACAGAGTGGGTCAGTACTTACAGAGGCTACACAGGGGGAATCACAAAGTGGGTTAGTACTTTTAGAGACTACACAGGGGGAATCACAGAGTGGGTCAATACTTACACAGACTACACAGGCGGAATCACAGAGTGGGTCAGTACTTACAGAGACTACAGAGGGGAATCAAGAGTGGGTCAGTACTTACAGAGACTACACAGGGGAATCACAGAGTTGGTCTGTACTTGCAGAGACTACTCAGGGGGAATCACGGAGTGGGTCTGTACTTAAAGAGACTACACAGGGGGAATCACAGAGTGGGTCAGTACTTACAGAGACAACACTGGGGGAATCACAGAGTGGGTCATTACTTACAGAGACGACACAGGGGGAATCACAGAGTGGGTCAGTCCTTTCAGAGACTACACAGGGGAATCACAGAGTGGGTCAGTACTTACAGAGACTACACAGGGGGAGTCACAGAGTGGGTCTGTACTTACAGAGACTACACAGGTGGAATCACAGAGTGGGTCACTACTTGCAGTGATTACGCAGGGGGAGTCACAGAGTGGGTCATTACTTACAGAGACGACACAGGGGGAATCACAGAGTGGGTCAGTCCTTTCAGAGACTACACAGGGGGAATCACTGAGTGAGTCAGTAATTACAGAGGCTACACAGGGGGAATCACAAAGTGGGTCAGTACTTACAGAGACTACACAGGGGGAATCACAGAGTGGGTCAGTACTTATAGAGGCTACACAGGGGGAATCACAAAGTGGGTCAGTACTTATAGAGACTACACAGGGGGAATCACAGAGTGGGTCAGTACTTACAGAGACTACAGAGGGGAATCACAGAGTGGGTCAGTACTTACAGAGACTACACAGGGGAATCACAGAGCTGGTCTGTACTTGCAGAGACTACACAGGGTGAATCACCGAGTGGGTCTGTACTTACAGAGACGACACAGGGGAGTCACAGAGTGGATCAGTACTTCCAGAGACAACACAGGGGGAATCACAGAGTGGGTCTGTACTTACAGAGACTACACAGGGGGAATCACAGAGTGGGTCAGTACTGACAGAGACTACACTGGGGGAATCACAGAGTGGGTCATTACTTACAGAGACGACACAGGGGGAATCACAGAGTGGGTCAGTCCTTTCAGAGACTACACAGGGGAATCACAGAGTGGGTCAGTACTTACAGAGGCTACACAGGGGGAATCACAGAGTGGTCAGTACTTACAGAGACTACACAGTGGGAATCACAGAGTGGGTCAGTACTTACAGAGACTACACAGGGGGAATCACAGAGTGGGTCAGTACTTATAGAGACTACACAGGGGGAATCACAGAGTGGGTCTGCACTTACAGAGACTACACAGGGGGAAACACAGAGTGGGTCAGTACTTACAGAGGCTACATAGGGGGAGTGACAAATTGGGTCTGTACTTCCAGAGACTACACAGTGGGAATCACAGAGTGGGTCAGTACTTACAGAGACTACACAGGGGGAATCACAGAGTGGGTCATACTTACAGAGACTACACAGGGGAATCACAGAGTTGGTCTGTACTTACAGAGACTACACAGGGTGAATCACCGAGTGGGTCTGTACTTACAGAGACGACACAGGGGAGTCACAGAGTGGATCAGTACTTACAGAGACAACACAGGGGGAATCACAGAGTGGGTCTGTACTTACAGAGACTACACAGGGGGAATCACAGAGTGGGTCAGTACTGACAGAGACAACACAGCGGGAATCACAGAGTGGGTCACTACTTACACAGGCTACACAGGGGGAATCACAGAGTGGTCAGTACTTACAGAGACTACACAGGGGAATCACAGAGTGGGTCTGTACTTACAGAGACTACACAGGGGCAGTCACAGAGTGGGTCAGTACTTACAGAGACTACACAGGGGAGTCACAGAGTGGGTCTGTACTTACAGAGACTGCACAGGGGGAATCACAGAGTGGGTCAGTACTTGCAGAGACTACACAGGGGGAGTCACAGAGTGGGTCTGTACTTACAGAGACTACACAGGGGGAGTCACAGAGTGCGTCAGTACTTTCAGAGGCTACACAGGGGGAATCACAGAGTGGGTCAGTACTTACAGAGACTACACAGGGGGAATCACAGAGTGGTTCAGTACTTACAGAGACGACACAGGAATACAGAGTGGGTCTGTACTTGCAGAGACTACACAGGGGTAGTCACAGAGTGGGTCTTTACTTACAGGGACTACACAGGGGGAGTCACAGAGTGGGTTAGTACTTACAGAGACTGCACACTGGGAGTCACAGAGTGGGTCAGTACTTACAGAGACTGCACAGGGGAGTCACAGAGTGGGTCAGTACTTCCAGAGACGACACAGGGGGAATCACAGAGTGGGTCTGCACTTTGAGAGACTTCACAGGGGTAGTCACAGAGTTGGTCAGTACTTACAGAGACTACACAGGGGGAATCACAGAGTGGGTCAGTACTTGCAGAGACTACACAGGGGGAGTCACAGAGTGGGTCAGTACTTACAGAGACTACACAGGGGGAATCACAGAGTGGGTCAGTATTAATAGAGACTGCACAGGGTAATCACAGAAAGGGTCAGTACTTACAGAGACTACACAGGGGGAATCACAAAGTGGGTCAGTACTTACAGAGACTACACAGGGGGAATCACAGAGTGGGTCTGTACTTACAGTGACTACACAGGGCGAATCACAGAGTGGGTCTGTACTTACAGAGACGACACAGGGGAGTCACAGAGTGGGTCAGTACTTGCAGAGAATGCAGAGGGGGAATCACACAGTGGGTCAGTACTTACAGATGCTACACAGGGGGAATCACAAAGTGGGTCAGTACTTATACAGGCTACACAGGGGGAATCACAGAGTGGGTCAGTACTTACAGAGACTACACAGGGGGAATCACAGAGTTGTTCAGTACTTACACAGACGACACAGGAATACAGAGTGGGTCAGTACTTGCAGAGACTGCACACTGGGAGTCACAGAGTGGGTCAGTACTTACAGAGACTACACAGGGGAGTCACAGAGTGGGTCAGTACTTACAGAGACGGCACAGGGGGAATCACAGAGTGGGTCTGTACTTACAGAGACTACACAGGGGGAATCACAGAGTGGGTCTGTACTTACAGAGACTACACAGGGGAGTCACAGAGTGGGTCTGTACTTACAGAGACTGCACAGGGGGAATCACAGAGTGGGTCAGTACTTGCAGAGACTACACAGGGGGAGTCACAGAGTGGGTCAGTACTTACAGAGGCGACACAGGGGGAATCACAAAGTGTGTCAGTACTTATAGAGACTACACAGGGGGAATCACAGAGTGGGTCAGTACTTACACAGACTACACAGGGGGAATCACAGAGTGCGTCAGTACTTACAGAGACTGCACAGGGGGAATCACAGAGTTGGTCTGTACTTGCAGAGACTACACAGGGGAATCACAGAGTTGGTCTGTACTTACAGAGACTACACAGGGGAGTCACAGAGTGGGTCAGTACTTACAGAGACATCACAGGGGGAATCACAGAGTGGGTCTGTTCTTACAGAGACTACACAGGGGGAATCACAGAGTGGGTCAGTACTTACAGAGACTACACTGGGGGAATCACAGAGTGGGTCAGTCCTTTCAGAGACTACACAGGGCGTATCACAGAATGGGTCAGTACTTACAGAGACTACACAGGGGGAATCACAGAGTGGGTCAGTACTTACAGAGACTACACAGGGGAGTCACAGAGTGGGTCAGTACTTACAGAGACAACACAGGGGGAATCACAGAGTGGGTCTGTACTTACAGAGACTACACAGGGGGAATAACATAGTAGTTCAGTACTTGCAGATTCTACACAGGGGGAGTCACAGAGTGGGTCAGTACTTACAGATGCTACACAGGGGGAATCACAAAGTGGGTCAGTACTTATACAGGCTACACAGGGGGAATCACAGAGTGGGTCAGTACTTACAGAGACTACACAGGGGGAATCACAGAGTGGTTCAGTACTTACACAGACGACACAGGAATACAGAGTGGGTCTGTACTTGCAGAGACTACACAGGGGTAGTCACATAGTGGGTCTGTACTTACAGAGAATACACAGGGGAGTCACAGAGTGGGTCAGTACTTACAGAGACAACACAGGGGGAATCACAGAGTGTGTCTGTACTTACAGAGACTACACAGGGGAATCACAGAGTGAGTCAATACTTACAGAGGCTACACAGGGGGAATCACAGAGTGGGTCAGTACTTACAGAGACTACACAGGGGAATCACAGAGTGGGTCTGTACTTACAGAGACTACACAGGGGGAGTCACAGAGTGGGTCAGTACTTATATAGACAACACAGGGGGAGTCACAGAGTGGGTCAGTACTTACAGAGACAACACTGGGGGAATCACAGAGTGGGTATTACTTACAGAGACGACACAGGGGGAATCACAGAGTGGGTCAGTCCTTTCAGAGACTACACAGGGGAATCACAGAGTGGGTCAGTACTTACAGAGGCTACACAGGGGGAATCACAGAGTGGGTCAGTCCTTTCAGAGACTGCACAGGGGAATCACAGAGTGGGTCAGTACTTACAGAGGCTACACAGGGGGAATCACAGAGTGGGTCAGTACTTACAGAGACTACACAGGGGAATCACAGAGTGGGTCTGTACTTACAGAGACTACACAGGGGGAGTCACAGAGTGGGTCAGTGCTTACAGAGACTACACAGGGGAGTCACAGAGTGGGTCTGTACTTACAGAGACTAGACAGGGGGAATCACAGAGTGGGTCACTACTTGCAGAGTTTATGCAGGGAGTCACAGAGTGGGTCAGTACTTACAGAGACAACACAGGTGGAATCACAGAGTGGGTCTGTACTTAAAGAGACTACACAGGGGGAATCACAGAGTGGGTCAGTACTTACAGAGACAACACTGGGGGAATCACAGAGTGGGTATTACTTACAGAGACGACACAGGGGGAATCACAGAGTGGGTCAGTCCTTTCAGAGACTACACAGGGGAATCACAGAGTGGGTCAGTACTTACAGAGACTACACAGGGGGAGTCACAGAGTGGGTCTGTACTTACAGAGACTACACAGGTGGAATCACAGAGTGGGTCACTACTTGCAGTGATTACGCAGGGGGAGTCACAGAGTGGGTCTGTACTTACAGAGACTACACACGGGGAGTCACAGAGTGGGTCTGTACTTACAGAGACTACACAGGGGGAATCACAGAGTGGGTCAGTACTTACACAGACTACACAGGGGGAGTCACAGAGTGGGTCAGTGCTTACAGAGACTACACAGGGGAGTCACAGAGTGGGTCTGTACTTACAGAGACTGCACAGGGGGAATCACAGAGTGGGTCAGTACTTGCAGAGACTACACAGGGTGAGTCACAGAGTGGGTCAGTACTTACAGAGGCTACACAGGGGGAATCACAAAGTGGGTTAGTACTTTTAGAGACTACACAGGGGGAATCACAGAGTGGGTCAATACTTACACAGACTACACAGGCGGAATCACAGAGTGGGTCAGTACTTACAGAGACTACAGAGGGGAATCACAGAGTGGGTCAGTACTTACAGAGACTACACAGGGGAATCACAGAGTTGGTCTGTACTTGCAGAGACTACTCAGGGGGAATCACGGAGTGGGTCTGTACTTAAAGAGACTACACAGGGGGAATCACAGAGTGGGTCAGTACTTACAGAGACAACACTGGGGGAATCACAGAGTGGGTCATTACTTACAGAGACGACACAGGGGGAATCACAGAGTGGGTCAGTCCTTTCAGAGACTACACAGGGGAATCACAGAGTGGGTCAGTACTTACAGAGACTACACAGGGGGAGTCACAGAGTGGGTCTGTACTTACAGAGACTACACAGGTGGAATCACAAAGTGGGTCACTACTTGCAGTGATTACGCAGGGGGAGTCACAGAGTGGGTCAGTCCTTTCAGAGACTACACAGGGGGAATCACTGAGTGAGTCAGTAATTACAGAGGCTACACAGGGGGAATCACAAAGTGGGTCAGTACTTACAGAGACTACACAGGGGGAATCACAGAGTGGGTCAGTACTTATAGAGGCTACACAGGGGGAATCACAAAGTGGGTCAGTACTTATAGAGACTACACAGGGGGAATCACAGAGTGGGTCAGTACTTACAGAGACTACAGAGGGGAATCACAGAGTGGGTCAGTACTTACAGAGACTACACAGGGGAATCACAGAGTTGGTCTGTACTTGCAGAGACTACACAGGGTGAATCACCGAGTGGGTCTGTACTTACAGAGACGACACAGGGGAGTCACAGAGTGGATCAGTACTTCCAGAGACAACACAGGGGGAATCACAGAGTGGGTCTGTACTTACAGAGACTACACAGGGGGAATCACAGAGTGGGTCAGTACTGACAGAGACTACACTGGGGGAATCACAGAGTGGGTCATTACTTACAGAGACGACACAGGGGGAATCACAGAGTGGGTCAGTCCTTTCAGAGACTACACAGGGGAATCACAGAGTGGGTCAGTACTTACAGAGGCTACACACGGGGAATCACAGAGTGGTCAGTACTTACAGAGACTACACAGGGGAATCACAGAGTGGGTCTGTACTTACAGAGACTACACAGGGGGAATCACAGAGTGGGTCAGTACTTACAGAGACTACACAGGGGGAATCACAGAGTGGTTCAGTACTTACAGAGACTACACAGGAATACAGAGTGGGTCTGTACTTGCAGAGACTACACAGGGGTAGTCACAGAGTGGGTCTTTACTTACAGAGACTACACAGGGGGAGTCACAGAGTGGGTTAGTACTTACAGAGACTGCACACTGGGAGTCACAGAGTGGGTCAGTACTTACAGAGACTGCACAGGGGAGTCACAGAGTGGGTCAGTACTTTCAGAGACTACACAGAGGGAATCACAGAGTGGGTCAGTACTTACAGAGACGACACAGGGGGAATCACAGAGTGGGTCTGCACTTTCAGAGACTTCACAGGGGCAGTCACAGAGTTGGTCAGTACTTACAGAGACGACACAGGGGGAATCACAGAGTGGGTCTGTACTTACAGAGACTACACAGGGGGAGTCACAGAGTGGGTCTGTACTTACAGAGACTACACTGGGGAGATCACAGAGTGGGTCAGTACTTACAGCGACTACACAGGGGGAATCACAGAGTGGGTCAGTACTGACAGAGACTACACAGGGGGAAACACAGAGTGGGTCAGTACTTACAGAGACTACACAGGGGGAATCACAGAGTGGGTCAGTATTAACAGAGACTGCACAGGGTAATCACAGAAAGGGTCAGTACTTACAGAGACGACACAGGGGGAATCACAAAGTGGGTCAGTACTTACAGAGACTACACAGGGGGAATCACAGAGTGGGTCTGTACTAACAGTGACTACACAGGGTGAATCACAGAGTGGGTCTGTACTTACAGAGACTACACAGGGGAGTCACAGAGTGGGTCTGTACTTACAGAGACTACACAGGGGGAATCACAGAGTGGGTCAGTACTTACACAGACTACACAGGGAGAGTCACAGAGTGGGTCAGTGCTTACAGAGACTACACAGGGGAGTCACAGAGTGGGTCAGTACTTACAGAGACTACAGAGGGGAATCACAGAGTGGGTCAGTACTTACAGAGACTACACAGGGGGAATCACAGAGTTGGTCTGTACTTGCACAGACTACTCAGGGGGAATCACGGAGTGGGTCTGTACTTAAAGAGACTACACAGGGGGAATCACAGAGTGGGTCAGTACTTACAGAGACAACACTGGGGGAATCACAGAGTGGGTCATTACTTACAGAGACGACACAAAAGGAATCACAGAGTGGGTCAGTCCTTTCAGAGACTACACAGGGGAATCACAGAGTGGGTCAGTCCTTTCAGAGACTACACAGGGGGAATCACTGAGTGAGTCAGTACTTACAGAGGCTACACAGGGGGAATCACAAAGTGGGTCAGTACTTATAGAGACTACACAGGGGGAATCACAGAGTGGGTCAGTACTCATAGAGGCTACACAGGGGGAATCACAAAGTGGGTCAGTACTTATAGAGACTACACAGGGGGAATCACAGAGTGGGTCAGTACTTACAGAGACTACAGAGGGGAATCACAGAGTGGGTCAGTACTTACAGAGACTACACAGGGGGAATCACAGAGTTGGTCTGTACTTGCAGAGACTACACAGGGGGAATCACAGAGTGGGTCTGTACTTGCAGAGACTACACAGGGTGAATCACCGAGTGGGTCAGTACTTATAGAGGCTACACAGGGGGAATCACAAAGTGGGTCAGTACTTATAGAGACTACACAGGGGGAATCACAGAGTGGGTCAGTACTTACAGAGACTACACAGGGGGAGTCACAGAGTGGGTCAGTACTTACAGAGACTACACAGGGGAATCACAGAGTGGGTCTGTACTTGCAGAGACTACACAGGGTGAATCAACGAGTGGGTCTGTACTTACAGAGACAACACAGGGGAGTCACAGAGTGGATCAGTACTTCCAGAGACAACACAGGGGGAATCACAGAGTGGGTCTGTACTTACAGAGACTACACAGGGGGAATCACAGAGTGGGTCAGTACTGACAGAGACTACACTGGGGGAATCACAGAGTGGGTCATTACTTACAGAGACGACACAGGGGGAATCACAGAGTGGGTCAGTCCTTTCAGAGACTACACAGGGGAATCACAGAGTGGGTCAGTATTTCCAGAGGCTACACAGGGGGAATCACAGAGTGGTCAGTACTTACAGAGACTACACAGGGGAATCACAGAGTGGGTCTGTACTTACAGAGACTACACAGGGGCAGTCACAGAGTGGGTCAGTACTTACAGAGACTACACAGGGGAGTCACAGAGTGGGTCTGTACTTACAGAGACTGCACAGGGGGAATCACAGAGTGGGTCAGTACTTGCAGAGACTACACAGGGGGAGTCACAGAGTGGGTCTGTACTTACAGAGACTACACAGGGGGAGTCACAGAGTGCGTCAGTACTTTCAGAGGCTACACAGGGGGAATCACAGAGTGGGTCAGTACTTACAGAGACTACACAGGGGGAATCACAGAGTGGTTCAGTACTTACAGAGACTACACAGGAATACAGAGTGGGTCTGTACTTGCAGAGACTACACAGGGGTAGTCACAGAGTGGGTCTTTACTTACAGAGACTACACAGGGGGAGTCACAGAGTGGGTTAGTACTTACAGAGACTGCACACTGGGAGTCACAGAGTGGGTCAGTACTTACAGAGACTGCACAGGGGAGTCACAGAGTGGGTCAGTACTTTCAGAGACTACACAGAGGGAATCACAGAGTGGGTCAGTACTTACAGAGACGACACAGGGGGAATCACAGAGTGGGTCTGCACTTTCAGAGACTTCACAGGGGCAGTCACAGAGTTGGTCAGTACTTACAGAGACAACACAGGTGGAATCACAGAGTGGGTCTGTACTTACAGAGACTACACAGGGGGAATCACAGAGTGCGTCAGTACTTACAGAGACTACACACGGGGAGTCACAGCGTGGGTCTGTACTTCCAGAGATTACACAGGGGGAATCACAGAGTGGGTCAGTACTTACACAGCCTACACAGGGGGAATCACAGAGTTGGTCTGTACTTGCAGAGACTACACAGGGGGAATCACAGAGTGGGTCTGTACTTGCAGAGACTACACAGGGTGAATCACCGAGTGGGTCTGTACTTACAGAGACGACACAGGGGAGTCACAGAGTGGATCAGTACTTACAGAGACAACACAGGGGGAATCGCAGAGTGGGTCTGTACTTACAGAGACTACACAGGGGGAGTCACAGAGTGGGTCTGTACTTACAGAGACTACACTGGGGTGATCACAGAGTGGGTCAGTACTTACAGCGACAACACAGGGGGAATCACAGAGTGGGTCTGTACTTACAGAGACTACACAGGGGAATCACAGAGTGGGTCATTACTTACAGAGACGACACAGGGGGAATCACAGAGTGGGTCAGTCCTTTCAGAGACTACACAGGGGAATCACAGAGTTGGTCTGTACTTCCAGAGACTACACAGGGTGAATCACCGAGTGGGTCTGTACTTACAGAGACGACACAGGGGAGTCACAGAGTGGATCAGTACTTCCAGAGACAACACAGGGGGAATCACAGAGTGGGTCTGTACTTACAGAGACTACACAGGGGGAATCACAGAGTGGGTCAGTACTGACAGAGACTACACTGGGGGAATCACAGAGTGGGTCATTACTTACAGAGACGACACAGGGGGAATCACAGAGTGGGTCAGTCCTTTCAGAGACTACACAGGGGAATCACAGAGTGGGTCAGTACTTACAGAGGCTACACAGGGGGAATCACAGAGTGGTCAGTACTTACAGAGACTACACAGGGGAATCACAGAGTGGGTCTGTACTTACAGAGACTACACAGGGGCAGTCACAGAGTGGGTCAGTACTTACAGAGACTACACAGGGGAGTCACAGAGTGGGTCTGTACTTACAGAGACTGCACAGGGGGAATCACAGAGTGGGTCAGTACTTGCAGAGACTACACAGGGGGAGTCACAGAGTGGGTCTGTACTTACAGAGACTACACAGGGGGAGTCACAGAGTGCGTCAGTACTTTCAGAGGCTACACAGGGGGAATCACAGAGTGGGTCAGTACTTACAGAGACTACACAGGGGGAATCACAGAGTGGTTCAGTACTTACAGAGACTACACAGGAATACAGAGTGGGTCTGTACTTGCAGAGACTACACAGGGGTAGTCACAGAGTGGGTCTTTACTTGCAGAGACTACACAGGGGGAGTCACAGAGTGGGTTAGTACTTACAGATACTGCACACTGGGAGTCACAGAGTGGGTCAGTACTTACAGAGACTGCACAGGGGAGTCACAGAGTGGGTCAGTACTTACAGAGACGACACAGGGGGAATCACAGAGTGGGTCTGCACTTTCAGAGACTTCACAGGGGCAGTCACAGAGTTGGTCAGTACTTACAGAGACTACACAGGGGGAATCACAGAGTGGGTCAGTACTTACAGAGACTACACAGGGGGAATCACAGAGTGGGTCTGTACTTACAGAGACTACACAGGGGGAGTCACAGAGTGGGTCTGTACTTACAGAGACTACACTGGGGTGATCACAGAGTGGGTCAGTACTTACAGCGACTACACAGGGGGAATCACAGAGTGGGTCAGTACTTACAGAGACTACACAGGGGGAATCACAGAGTGGGTCAGTACTTACAGAGACTACACAGGGGGAAACACAGAGTGGGTCAGTACTTACAGAGACTACACAGGGGGAATCACAGAGTGGGTCAGTATTAACAGAGACTGCACAGGGGGAATCACAAAGTGGGTCAGTACTTACAGAGACTACACTGGGGGAATCACAGAGTGGGTCTGTACTTACAGTGACTACACAGGGTGAATCACAGAGTGGGTCTGTACTTACAGAGACTACACAGGGGAGTCACAGAGTGGGTCTGTACTTACAGAGACTACACAGGGGGAATCACAGAGTGGGTCAGTACTTACACAGACTACACAGGGGGAGTCACAGAGTGGGTCAGTGCTTACAGAGACTACACAGGGGAGTCACAGAGTGGGTCTGTACTTACAGAGACTACACAGGGGGAATCACAGAGTGGGTCAGTACTTATAGAGACTACACAGGGGAATCACAGAGTGGGTCAGTACTTACAGAGACTACACAGGGTAGTCACAGAGTGGGTCAGTACTTACAGAGACTACACAGGGGGAATCACAGAGTGGGTCAGTACTTACAGAGACTACACAGGGGGAGTCACAGAGTGTGTCAGTACTTACATAGACAACACAGGGGGAGTCACAGAGTGGGTCTGTACTTACAGAGACTAGACAGGGGGAATCACAGAGTGGGTCACTACTTGCAGAGATTATGCAGGGAGTCACAGAGTGGGTCAGTACTTACAGAGACAACACAGGTGGAATCACAGAGTGGGTCTGTACTTAAAGAGACAACACAGCGGGAATCACAGAGTGGGTCAGTACTTACAGAGACAACACTGGGGGAATCACAGAGTGGGTCATTACTTACAGAGACGACACAGGGGGAATCACAGAGTGGGTCAGTCCTTTCAGAGATTACACAGGGGAATCACAGAGTGGGTCAGTACTTACAGAGACTACACAGGGGGAGTCAAAGAGTGGGTCTGTACTTCCAGAGATTACACAGTGGGAATCACAGAGTGGGTCAGTACTTACACAGCCTACACAGGGGGAATGACAGAGTTGGTCTGTACTTGCAGAGACTACACAGGGTGAATCACCGAGTGGGTCTGTACTTACAGAGACGACACAGGGGAGTCACAGAGTGGATCAGTACTTACAGAGACAACACAGGGGGAATCACAGAGTGGGTCTGTACTTACAGAGACTACACAGGAGGAGTCACAGAGTGGGTCTGTACTTACAGAGACTACACTGGGGTGATCACAGAGTGGGTCAGTACTTACAGCGACAACACAGGGGGAATCACAGAGTGGGTCTGTACTTACAGAGACTACACAGGGGAATCACAGAGTTGGTCTGTACTTGCAGAGACTACACAGGGTGAATCACCGAGTGGGTCTGTACTTACAGAGACGACACAGGGGAGTCACAGAGTGGATCAGTACTTCCAGAGACAACACAGGGGGAATCACAGAGTGGGTCTGTACTTACAGAGACTACACAGGGGGAATCACAGAGTGGGTCAGTACTGACAGAGACTACACTGGGGGAATCACAGAGTGGGTCATTACTTACAGAGACGACACAGGGGGAATCACAGAGTGGGTCAGTCCTTTCAGAGACTACACAGGGGAATCACAGAGTGGGTCAGTACTTACAGAGGCTACACAGGGGGAATAACAGAGTGGTCAGTACTTACAGAGACTACACAGGGGAATCACAGAGTGGGTCTGTACTTACAGAGACTACACAGGGGCAGTCACAGAGTGGGTCAGTACTTACAGAGACTACACAGGGGAGTCACAGAGTGGGTCTGTACTTACAGAGACTGCACAGGGGGAATCACAGAGTGGGTCAGTACTTGCAGAGACTACACAGGGGGAGTCACAGAGTGGGTCTGTACTTACAGAGACTACACAGGGGGAGTCACAGAGTGCGTCAGTACTTTCAGAGGCTACACAGGGGGAATCACAGAGTGGGTCAGTACTTACAGAGACTACACAGGGGGAATCACAGAGTGGTTCAGAACTTACAGAGACTACACAGGAATACAGAGTGGGTCTGTACTTGCAGAGACTACACAGGGGTAGTCACAGAGTGGGTCTTTACTTACAGAGACTACACAGGGGGAGTCACAGAGTGGGTTAGTACTTACAGAAACTGCACACTGGGAGTCACAGAGTGGGTCAGTACATACAGAGACTGCACAGGGGAGTCACAGAGTGTGTCAGTACTTACAGGGACTTCACAGAGGGAATCACAGAGTGGGTCAGTACTTACAGAGACGACACAGGGGGAATCACAGAGTGGGTCTGCACTTTCAGAGACTTCACAGGGGTCGTCACAGAGTTGGTCAGTACTTACAGAGACTACACAGGGGGAATCACAGAGTGGGTCAGTACTTAGAGACTACACAGGGGGAATCACAGAGTGGGTCTGTACTTACAGAGACTACACAGGGGGAGTCACAGAGTGGGTCTGTACTTACAGAGACGACACTGGGGTAATCACAGAGTGGGTCAGTACTTACAGCGACTACACAGGGGGAATCACAGAGTGGGTCAGTACTTACAGAGACTACACAGGGGGAATCACAGAGTGGGTCAGTACTTGCAGAGACTACACAGGGGGAAACACAGAGTGGGTCAGTACTTACAGAGACTACACAGGGGGAATCACAGAGTGGGTCAGTATTAACAGAGACTGCACAGGGTAATCACAGAAAGGGTCAGTACTTACAGAGACTACACAGGGGGAATCACAAAGTGGGTCAGTACTTACAGAGACTACACAGGGGGAATCACAGAGTGGGTCTGTACTTACAGTGACTACACAGGGTGAATCACAGAGTGGGTCAGTACTTACAGAGACTACACAGAGGAATCAAAGAGTGGGTCATTACTTACAGAGACGACACAGGGGGAATCACAGAGTGGGTCAGTCCTTTCAGAGACTACACAGGGGGAATCACTGAGTGAGTCAGTACTTACAGAGACTACACAGGGGGAATCACAGAGTGGGTCAGTATTTACAGAGACTGCACAGGGTAATCACAGAAAGGGTCAGTACTTACAGAGACTACACAGGGGGAATCACAGAGTGGGTCTGTACTTACAGAGACTACACAGGGGGAATCACAGAGTTGGTCTGTACTTACAGAGACTACACAGGGGGAGTGACAGATTGGGTCAGTACTTACACAGCCTACACAGGGGGAATCACAGAGTTGGTCTGTACTTGCAGAGACTACACAGGGGGAGTCACAGCGTGGGTCTGTACTTCCAGAGATTACACAGGGGGAATCACAGAGTGGGTCAGTACTTACACATCCTACACAGAGGGAATCACAGAGTGGATCAGTACTTGCAGAGACAACACAGGGGGAATCACAGAGTGGGTCTGTACTTACAGAGACTACACAGGGGGAATCACAGAGTGGGTCAGTACTGACAGAGACTACACTGGGGGAATCACAGAGTGGGTCATTACTAACAGAGACGACACAGGGGGAATCACAGAGTGGGTCAGTCCTTTCAGAGACTACACAGGGGAATCACAGAGTGGGTCAGTACTTACAGAGGCTACACAGGGGGAATCACAGAGTGGTCAGTACTTACAGAGACGACACAGGGGAATCACAGAGTGGGTCTGTACTTACAGAGACGACACAGGGGCAGTCACAGAGTGGGTCAGTACTTACAGAGACTACACAGGGGAGTCACAGAGTGGGTCAGTACTTACAGAGACTGCACAGGGGGAGTCACAGAGTGGGTCTGTACTTACAGAGACTACACAGGGGGAATCACAGAGTGGTTCAGTACTTACAGAGACTACACAGGAATACAGAGTGGGTCTGTACTTGCAGAGACTACACAGGGGTAGTCACAGAGTGGGTCTTTACTTACAGAGACTACACAGGGGGCGTCACAGAGTGGGTTAGTACTTACAGAGACTGCACACTGGGAGTCACAGAGTGGGTCAGTACTTACAGAGACTGCACATTGGAGTCACAGAGTGGGTCAGTACTTACAGAGACTACACAGAGGGAATCACAGAGTGGGTCAGTACTTACAGAGACGACACAGGGGGAATCACAGAGTGGGTCTGCACTTTCAGAGACTTCACAGGGGTAGTCACAGAGTTGGTCAGTACTTACAGAGACTACACAGGGGGAATCACAGAGTGGGTCAGTACTTACAGAGACTACACAGGGGGAATCACAGAGTGGGTCTGTACTTACAGAGACTACACAGGGGGAGTCACAGAGTGGGTCTGTACTTACAGAGACTACACTGGGGTGATCACAGAGTGGGTCAGTACTTACAGCGACTACACAGGGGGAATCACAGATTGGGTCAGTACTTACAGAGACTACACAGGGGGAATCACAGAGTGGGTAAGTACTTACAGAGACTACACAGGGGGAAACACAGAGTGGGTCAGTACTGACAGAGACTACACAGGGGGAATCACAGAGTGGGTCAGTATTAACAGAGACTGCACAGGGTAATCACAGAAAGGGTCAGTACTTACAGAGACTACACAGGGGGAATCACAAAGTGGGTCAGTACTTACAGAGACTACACAGGGGGAATCACAGAGTGGGTCTGTACTTACAGTGACTACACAGGGTGAATCACAGAGTGGGTCTGTACTTACAGAGACTACACAGGGGAGTCACAGAATGGGTCTGTACTTACAGAGACTGCAGAGGGGGAATCACAGAGTAGGTCAGTACTTGCAGATTCTACACAGGGGGAGTCACAGAGTGGTTCAGTACTTACAGATGCTACACAGGGGGAATCACAAAGTGGGTCAGTGCTTATACAGGCTACACAGGGGGAATCACAGAGTGGGTCAGTACTTACAGAGACTACACAGGGGGAATCACAGAGTGGGTCAGTACTTACACAGACGACACAGGAATACAGAGTGGGTCTGTACTTGCAGAGACTGCACAGGGGTAGTCACATAGTGGGTCTGTACTTACAGATACTACACAGGGGGAGTCACAGAGTGGGTCAGTACTTACAGAGACTGCACACTGGGAATCACAGAGTGGGTCAGTACTTACAGAGACTGCACAGGGGAGTCACAGAGTGGGTCAGTACTTACAGAGACGACACAGGGGGAATCACAGAGTGGGTCTGCACTTACAGAGACTACACAGGGGGAGTCACAGAGTTGGTCAGTACTTACAGTGATGACACGGGGGAGTCAGAGAGTGGATCAGTACTTCGAGAGACTACACTGGGGTGATCACAGAGTGGGTCTGTACTTACAGAGACTACAAAGGGGGAGTCACAGAGTGGGTCAGTACTTACAGAGACTGCACAGGGGGAGTCACAGAGTGGGTCAGTACTTACAGAGACGACACAGGGGGAATCACAGAGTGGGTCAGTACTTACAGAGGCTACACAGGGGGAAACACAGAGTGGGTCAGTACTTACAGAGACGACACAGGGGGAATCACAGAGTGAGTCAGTATTTACGGAGACTGCACAGGGGGAATCACAGAATGGGTCAGTATTTACAGAGACTGCACAGGGTAATCACAGAAAGGGTCAGTACTTACAGAGACTACACAGGGGGAATCACAGAGTGGTTCAGTACTTACAGAGACTACACAGGGGGAATCACAGAGAGGGTCTGTACTTACAGAGACTACACAGGGGGAATCACAGAGTGGGTCTGTACTTACAGAGACTACACAGGGGAGTCACAGAGTGGGTCTGTACTTACAGAGACTGCACAGGGGGAATCACAGAGTGGGTCAGTACTTGCAGAGACTACACAGGGGGAGTCACAGAGTGGGTCAGTACTTACAGAGACTGCAGAGGGGGAATCACAAAGTGGGTCTGTACTTACAGATACTACACAGGGGGAGTCACAGAGTGGGTCAATACTTACAGAGACTGCACACTGGGAGTCACAGAGTGGGTCAGTACTTACAGAGACTACACAGGGGAGTCACAGAGTGGGTCAGTACTTCCAGAGACGACACAGGGGGAATCACAGAGTGGGTCTGCACTTACAGAGACTACACAGGGGGAGTCACAGAGTTGGTCAGTACTTACAGTGATGACACGGGGGAGTCACAGAGTGGATCAGTACTTCGAGAGACTACACTGGGGTGATCACAGAGTGGGTCTGTACTTACAGAGACTACAAAGGGGGAGTCACAGAGTGGGTCAGTACTTACAGAGACTGCACAGGGGGAGTCACAGAGTGGGTCAGTACTTACAGAGACGACACAGGGGGAATCACAGAGTGGGTCAGTACTTACAGAGACTACACAGGGGGAAACACAGAGTGGGTCAGTACTTACAGAGACGACACAGGGGGAATCACAGAGTGAGTCAGTATTTACAGAGACTACACAGGGGGAATCACAGAATGGGTCAGTATTTACAGAGACTGCACAGGGTAATCACAGAAAGGGTCAGTACTTACAGAGACTACACAGGGGGAATCACAGAGTGGTTCAGTACTTACAGAGACTTCACAGAGGGAATCACAGAGAGGGTCTGTACTTACAGAGACTACACAGGGGGAATCACAGAGTGGGTCTGTACTTACAGAGACTACACAGGGGAGTCACAGAGTGGGTCTGTACTGACAGAGACTGCACAGGGGGAATCACAGAGTGGGTCAGTACTTGCAGAGACTACACAGGGGGAGTCACAGAGTGGGTCAGTACTTACAGAGGCTACAAAGGGGGAATCACAAAGTGGGTCAGTACTTATAGAGACTACACAGGGGGAATCACGGAGTGGGTCAGTACTTACACAGACTACACAGGGGGAATCACAGAGTGGGTCAGTACTTACAGAGACTACACAGGGGGAATCACAGAGTTGGTCTGTAGTTGCAGAGACTACACAGGGGAATCACAGAGTTGGTCTGTACTTGCAGAGACTACACAGGGTGAATCACAGAGTGGGTCTGTACTTACAGAGGCTACACAGGGGAGTCACAGAGTGGGTCAGTACTTACAGAGACATCACAGGGGGAATCACAGAGTGGGTCTGTTCTTACAGAGACTTCACAGTGGGAATCACAGAGTGGGTCAGTACTTACAGAGACTACACAGGGGGAAACACAGAGTGTGTCAGTACTTACAGAGACTACACAGGGGGAATCACAGAGTGGGTCAGTACTTACAGAGACTACACAGGGGAATCACAGAGTGGGTCAGTACTTACAGAGACTACACAGGGGGAGTGACAGATTGGGTCTGTACTTACAGAGACGACACAGGGGGAGTGACAGATTGGGTCTGTACTTACAGAGACTACACACGGGGAGTCACAGAGTGGGTCTGTACTTACACAGACTACACAGGGGGAATCACAGAGTGGGTCAGTACTTACAGAGACTACAGAGGGGGAATCACAGAGTGGGTCTGTACTTACAGAGACTACACAGGGGAGTCACAGAGTGGGTCTGTACTTACAGAGACTACACAGGGGGAATCACAGAGTGGGTCTGTACTTACAGAGACTACACAGGGGAGTCGCAGAGTGGGTCAGTACTTACAGAGACAACACAGGGGGAATCACAGAGTGGGTCTGTACTTACAGAGACTACACAGGGCGAATCACAGAGTGGGTCAGTACTTACAGAGACCACACTGGGTGAATCACAGAGTGGGTCATTACTTACAGAGACGACACAGGCGGAATCACAGAGTGGGTCAGTCCTTTCAGAGACTACACAGAGGAATCACAGAGTGGGTCAGTACTTACAGAGGCTACACAGGGGGAATCACAGAGTGGGTCAGTACTTAGAGAGACTACACAGAGGAATCACAGAGTGTGTCTGTACTTACAGAGACTACACAGGGGGAGTCACAGAGTGGGTCAGTACTTACAGAGACTACACAGGGGGAATCACAGAGTGGGTCAGTACTTACAGAGACTACACTGGGGGAATCACAGAGTGGGTCAGTCCTTTCAGAGACTACACAGGGGAATCACAGAGTGGGTCAGTTCTGACAGAGACGACACAGTGCGTATCACAGAATGGGTCAGTACTTACAGAGACTACACAGGGGGAATCACAGATTGGGTCAGTACTTACAGAGACTACACAGGGGGAATCACAGAGTGGGTCAGTACTTACAGAGACGACACAGGTTGAGTCACAGAGTGGGTCAGTACTTACAGAGACTACACAGTGGGAATCACAGAGTGGGTCAGTACTTACAGAGACTACGCAGGGGGAATCACAGAGTGGGTCATACTTACAGAGACTACACAGGGGGAAACACAGAGTGTGTCAGTACTTACAGAGACTACACAGGGGGAATCACAGAGTGGGTCAGTACTTACAGAGACTACACAGGGGAATCACAGAGTGGGTCAGTACTTACAGAGACTACACAGGGGGAGTGACAGATTGGGTCTGTACTGACAGAGACGACACAGGGGGAGTGACAGATTGGGTCTGTACTTACAGAGACTACACACGGGGAGTCACAGAGTGGGTCTGTACTTACACAGACTACACAGGGGGAATCACAGAGTGGGTCAGTACTTACAGAGACTACAGAGGGGGAATCACAGAGTGGGTCTGTACTTACAGAGACTACACAGGGGAGTCACAGAGTGGGTCAGTACTTACAGAGACAACACAGGGGGAATCACAGAGTGGGTCTGTACTTACAGAGACTACACAGGGCGAATCACAGAGTGGGTCAGTACTTACAGAGACCACACTGGGTGAATCACAGAGTGGGTCATTACTTACAGAGACTACACAGGGGGAGTGACAGATTGGGTCTGTACTTACAGAGACGACACAGGGGGAGTGACAGATTGGGTCTGTACTTACAGCGACAACACAGGGGGAATCACAGAGTGGGTCTGTACTTACAGAGACTACACAGGGGAATCACAGAGTTGGTCTGTACTTGCAGAGACTACACAGGGTGAATCACCGAGTGGGTCTGTACTTACAGAGACGACACAGGGGAGTCACAGAGTGGATCAGTACTTACAGAGACAACACAGGGGGAATCACAGAGTGGGTCAGTACTTACACAGCCTACACAGGGGGAATCACAGAGTTTTTCTGTACTTACAGAGACTACACTGGGGTGATCACAGAGTGGGTCAGTACTTACAGCGACAACACAGGGGGAATCACAGAGTGGGTCTGTACTTACAGAGACTACACAGGGGAATCACAGAGTTGGTCTGTACTTGCAGAGACTACACAGGGTGAATCACCGAGTGGGTCTGTACTTACAGAGACGACACAGGGGAGTCACAGAGTGGATCAGTACTTCCAGAGACAACACAGGGGGAATCACAGAGTGGGTCTGTACTTACAGAGACTACACAGGGGGAATCACAGAGTGGGTCAGTACTTACAGAGACTACACAGGAATACAGAGTGGGTCTGTACTTGCAGAGACTACACAGGGGTAGTCACAGAGTGGGTCTTTAATTACAGAGACTACACAGGGGGAGTCACAGAGTGGGTTAGTACTTACAGAGACTGCACACTGGGAGTCACAGAGTGGGTCAGTACTTACAGAGACTGCACAGGGGAGTCACAGAGTGGGTCAGTACTTACAGAGACGACACAGGGGGAATCACAGAGTGGGTCTGCACTTTCAGAGACTTCACAGGGGCAGTCACAGAGTTGGTCAGTATTTACAGAGACTACACAGGGGGAATCACAGAGTGGGTCAGTACTTACAGAGACTACACAGGGGGAATCACAGAGTGGGTCTGTACTTACAGAGACTACACTGGGGTGATCACAGAGTGGGTCAGTACTTACAGCGACTACACAGGGGGAATCACAGAGTGGGTCAGTACTTACAGAGACTACACAGGGGGAATCACAGAGTGGGTCAGTACTTACAGAGACTACACAGGGGGAAACACAGAGTGGGTCAGTACTTACAGAGACTACACAGGGGGAATCACAGAGTGGGTCAGTATTAACAGAGACTGCACAGGGTAACCACAGAAAGGGTCAGTACTTACAGAGACGACACAGGGGGAATCACAAAGTGGGTCAGTACTTACAGAGACTACACTGGGGGAATCACAGAGTGGGTCTGTACTTACAGTGACTACACAGGGTGAATCACAGAGTGGGTCTGTACTTACAGAGACTACACAGGGGAGTCACAGAGTGGGTCTGTACTTACAGAGACTACACAGGGGGAATCACAGAGTGGGTCAGTACTTACACAGACTACACAGGGGGAGTCACAGAGTGGGTCAGTGCTTACAGAGACAACACAGGGGAGTCACAGAGTGGGTCTGTACTTACAGAGACTGCACAGGGGGAATCACAGAGTGGGTCAGTACTTGCAGAGTCTACACAGGGGGAGTCACAGAGTGGGTCAGTACTTACAGAGGCTACACAGGGGGAATCACAAAGTGGGTCAGTACTTATAGAGACTACACAGGGGGAATCACAGAGTGGGTCAGTACTTATAGAGACTACACAGGGGAATCACAGAGTGGGTCAGTACTTACAGAGACTACACAGGGGAGTCACAGAGTGGGTCAGTACTTACAGAGACTACACAGGGGGAATCACAGAGTGGGTCAGTACTTACAGAGACTACACAGGGGGAGTCACAGAGTGGGTCAGTACTTACATAGACAACACAGGGGGAGTCACAGAGTGGGTCTGTACTTACAGAGACTAGACAGGGGGAATCACAGAGTGGGTCACTACTTGCAGAGATTATGCAGGGAGTCACAGATTGGGTCAGTACTTACAGAGACAACACAGGTGGAATCACAGAGTGGGTCTGTACTTAAAGAGACAACACAGCGGGAATCACAGAGTGGGTCAGTACTTACAGAGACAACACTGGGGGAATCACAGAATGGGTCATTACTTACAGAGACGACACAGGGGGAATCACAGAGTGGGTCAGTCCTTTCAGAGATTACACAGGGGAATCACAGAGTGGGTCAGTACTTACAGAGACTACACAGGGGGAGTCACAGAGTGGGTCTGTACTTACAGAGACTACACAGGTGGAATCACAGAGTGGGTCACTACTTGCAGTGATTACGCAGGGGGAGTCACAGAGTGGGTCAGTACTTACAGAGACGACACAGGGGGAATCACAGAGTGGGTCAGTATTTACAGAGACTGCACAGGGTAATCACAGAAAGGGTCAGTACTTACAGAGACTACACAGGGGGAATCACAGAGTGGGTCTGTACTTACAGAGACTACACAGGGGGAATCACAGAGTGGGTCTGTACTTACAGAGACTACACAGGGGGAGTGACAGATTGGGTCTGTACTTACAGAGACTACACAGGGGGAATCACAGAGTGGGTCAGTACTTACAGAGACTACACACGGGGAATCACAGAGTGGGTCAGTATTTACAGAGACTGCACAGGGTAATCACAGAAAGGGTCAGTACTTACAGAGACTACACAGGGGGAATCACAGAGTGGGTCTGTACTTGCAGAGACTACACAGGGTGAATCACCGAGTGGGTCTGTACTTACAGAGACGACACAGGGGAGTCACAGAGTGGATCAGTACTTACAGAGACAACACAGGGGGAATCACAGAGTGGGTCTGTACTTACAGAGACTACACAGGGGGAGTCACAGAGTGGGTCTGTACTTACAGAGACTACACTGGGGTGATCACAGAGTGGGTCAGTACTTACAGCGACAACACAGGGGGAATCACAGAGTGGGTCTGTACTTACAGAGACTACACAGGGGAATCACAGAGTTGGTCTGTACTTGCAGAGACTACACAGGGTGAATCACCGAGTGGGTCTGTACTTACAGAGACGACACAGGGGAGTCACAGAGTGGATCAGTACTTACAGAGACAACACAGGGGGAATCACAGAGTGGGTCTGTACTTACAGAGACTACACAGGGGGAATCACAGAGTGGGTCAGTACTGACAGAGACTACACTGGGGGAATCACAGAGTGGGTCATTACTTACAGAGACGACACAGGGGGAATCACAGAGTGGGTCAGTCCTTTCAGAGACTACACAGGGGAATCACAGAGTGGGTCAGTACTTACAGAGGCTACAGAGGGGGAATCACAGAGTGGTCAGTACTTACAGAGACTACACAGGGGAATCACAGAGTGGGTCTGTACTTACAGAGACTACACAGGGGCAGTCACAGAGTGGGTCAGTACTTACAGAGACTACACAGGGGAGTCACAGAGTGGGTCTGTACTTACAGAGACTGCACAGGGGGAATCACAGAGTGGGTCAGTACTTGCAGAGACTACACAGGGGGAGTCACAGAGTGGGTCTGTACTTACAGAGACTACACAGGGGGAGTCACAGAGTGCGTCAGTACTTTCAGAGGCTACACAGGGGGAATCACAGAGTGGGTCAGTACTTACAGAGACTACACAGGGGGAATCACAGAGTGGTTCAGTACTTACAGAGACTACACAGGAATACAGAGTGGGTCTGTACTTGCAGAGACTACACAGGGGTAGTCACAGAGTGGGTCTTTACTTACAGAGACTACACAGGGGGAGTCACAGAGTGGGTTAGTACTTACAGAAACTGCACACTGGGAGTCACAGAGTGGGTCAGTACTTACAGAGACTGCACAGGGGAGTCACAGAGTGGGTCAGTACTTACAGAGACGACACAGGGGGAATCACAGAGTGGGTCTGCACTTTCAGAGACTTCACAGGGGCAGTCACAGAGTTGGTCAGTACTTACAGAGACTACACAGGGGGAATCACAGAGTGGGTCAGTACTTACAGAGACTACAAAGGGGGAATCACAGAGTGGGTCTGTACTTACAGAGACTACACAGGGGGAGTCACAGAGTGGGTCTGTACTTACAGAGACTACACTGGGGTGATCACAGAGTGGGTCAGTACTTACAGCGACTACACAGGGGGAATCACAGAGTGGGTCAGTACTTACAGAGACTACACAGGGGGAATCACAGAGTGGGTCAGTACTTACAGAGACTACACAGGGGGAAACACAGAGTGGGTCAGTACTTACAGAGACTACACAGGGGGAATCACAGAGTGGGTCAGTATTAACAGAGACTGCACAGGGTAACCACAGAAAGGGTCAGTACTTACAGAGACGACACAGGGGGAATCACAAAGTGGGTCAGTACTTACAGAGACTACACTGGGGGAATCACAGAGTGGGTCTGTACTTACAGTGACTACACAGGGTGAATCACAGAGTGGGTCTGTACTTACAGAGACTACACAGGGGAGTCACAGAGTGGGTCTGTACTTACAGAGACTACACAGGGGGAATCACAGAGTGGGTCAGTACTTACACAGACTACACAGGGGGAGTCACAGAGTGGGTCAGTGCTTACAGAGACTACACAGGGGAGTCACAGAGTGGGTCTGTACTTACAGAGACTGCACAGGGGGAATCACAGAGTGGGTCAGTACTTGCAGAGTCTACACAGGGGGAGTCACAGAGTGGGTCAGTACTTACAGAGGCTACACAGGGGGAATCACAAAGTGGGTCAGTACTTATAGAGACTACACAGGGGGAATCACAGAGTGGGTCAGTACTTATAGAGACTACACAGGGGAATCACAGAGTGGGTCAGTACTTACAGAGACTACACAGGGGAGTCACAGAGTGGGTCAGTACTTACAGAGACTACACAGGGGGAGTCACAGAGTGGGTCAGTACTTACATAGACAACACAGGGGGAGTCACAGAGTGGGTCTGTACTTACAGAGACTAGACAGGGGGAATCACAGAGTGGGTCACTACTTGCAGAGATTATGCAGGGAGTCACAGAGTGGGTCAGTACTTACAGAGACAACACAGGTGGAATCACAGAGTGGGTCTGTACTTAAAGAGACAACACAGCGGGAATCACAGAGTGGGTCAGTACTTACAGAGACAACACTGGGGGAATCACAGAATGGGTCATTACTTACAGAGACGACACAGGGGGAATCACAGAGCGGGTCAGTCCTTTCAGAGATTACACAGGGGAATCACAGAGTGGGTCAGTACTTACAGAGACTACACAGGGGGAGTCACAGAGTGGGTCTGTACTTACAGAGACTACACAGGTGGAATCACAGAGTGGGTCACTACTTGCAGTGATTACGCAGGGGGAGTCACAGAGTGGGTCAGTACTTACAGAGACGACACAGGGGGAATCACAGAGTGGGTCAGTATTTACAGAGACTGCACAGGGTAATCACAGAAAGGGTCAGTACTTACAGAGACTACACAGGGGGAATCACAGAGTGGGTCTGTACTTACAGAGACTACACAGGGGGAATCACAGAGTGGGTCTGTACTTACAGAGACTACACAGGGGGAGTGACAGATTGGGTCTGTACTTACAGAGACTACACAGGGGGAATCACAGAGTGGGTCAGTACTTACAGAGACTACACACGGGGAGTCACAGCGTGGGTCTGTACTTTCAGAGATTACACAGTGGGAATCACAGAGTGGGTCAGTACTTACACAGCCTACACAGGGGGAATCACAGAGTTGGTCTGTACTTGCAGAGACTACACAGGGTGAATCACCGAGTGGGTCTGTACTTACAGAGACGACACAGGGGAGTCACAGAGTGGATCAGTACTTACAGAGACAACACAGGGGGAATCACAGAGTGGGTCTGTACTTACAGAGACTACACAGGGGGAGTCACAGAGTGGGTCTGTACTTACAGAGACTACACTGGGGTGATCACAGAGTGGGTCAGTACTTACAGCGACAACACAGGGGGAATCACAGAGTGGGTCTGTACTTACAGAGACTACACAGGGGAATCACAGAGTTGGTCTGTACTTGCAGAGACTACACAGGGTGAATCACCGAGTGGGTCTGTACTTACAGAGACGACACAGGGGAGTCACAGAGTGGATCAGTACTTACAGAGACAACACAGGGGGAATCACAGAGTGGGTCTGTACTTACAGAGACTACACAGGGGGAATCACAGAGTGGGTCAGTACTGACAGAGACTACACTGGGGGAATCACAGAGTGGGTCATTACTTACAGAGACGACACAGGGGGAATCACAGAGTGGGTCAGTCCTTTCAGAGACTACACAGGGGAATCACAGAGTGGGTCAGTACTTACAGAGGCTACAGAGGGGGAATCACAGAGTGGTCAGTACTTACAGAGACTACACAGGGGAATCACAGAGTGGGTCTGTACTTACAGAGACTACACAGGGGCAGTCACAGAGTGGGTCAGTACTTACAGAGACTACACAGGGGAGTCACAGAGTGGGTCTGTACTTACAGAGACTGCACAGGGGGAATCACAGAGTGGGTCAGTACTTGCAGAGACTACACAGGGGGAGTCACAGAGTGGGTCTGTACTTACAGAGACTACACAGGGGGAGTCACAGAGTGCGTCAGTACTTTCAGAGGCTACACAGGGGGAATCACAGAGTGGGTCAGTACTTACAGAGACTACACAGGGGGAATCACAGAGTGGTTCAGTACTTACAGAGACTACACAGGAATACAGAGTGGGTCTGTACTTGCAGAGACTACACAGGGGTAGTCACAGAGTGGGTCTTTACTTACAGAGACTACACAGGGGGAGTCACAGAGTGGGTTAGTACTTACAGAAACTGCACACTGGGAGTCACAGAGTGGGTCAGTACATACAGAGACTGCACAGGGGAGTCACAGAGTGTGTCAGTACTTACAGAGACTACACAGAGGGAATCACAGAGTGGGTCAGTACTTACAGAGACGACACAGGGGGAATCACACAGTGGGTCTGCACTTTCAGAGACTTCACAGGGGTAGTCACAGAGTTGGTCAGTACTTACAGAGACTACACAGGGGGAATCACAGAGTGGGTCAGTACTTACAGAGACTACACAGGGGGAATCACAGAGTGGGTCTGTACTTACAGAGACTACACAGGGGGAGTCACAGAGTGGGTCTGTACTTACAGAGACGACACTGGGGTAATCACAGAGTGGGTCAGTACTTACAGCGACTACACAGGGGGAATCACAGAGTGGGTCAGTACTTACAGAGACGACACAGGGGGAATCACACAGTGGGTCTGCACTTTCAGAGACTTCACAGGGGTAGTCACAGAGTTGGTCAGTACTTACAGAGACTACACAGGGGGAATCACAGAGTGGGTCAGTACTTACAGAGACTACACAGGGGGAATCACAGAGTGGGTCTGTACTTACAGAGACTACACAGGGGGAGTCACAGAGTGGGTCTGTACTTACAGAGACGACACTGGGGTAATCACAGAGTGGGTCAGTACTTACAGCGACTACACAGGGGGAATCACAGAGTGGGTCAGTACTTGCAGAGACTACACAGGGGGAAACACAGAGTGGGTCAGTACTTACAGAGACTATACAGGGGGAATCACAAAGTGGGTCAGTACTTACAGAGACCACACAGGGGGAATCACAGAGTGGGTCTGTACTTACAGTGACTACACAGGGTGAATCACAGAGTGGGTCAGTACTTACAGAGACTACACAGAGGAATCAAAGAGTGGGTCATTACTTACAGAGACGACACAGGGGGAATCACAGAGTGGGTCAGTCCTTTCAGAGACTACACAGGGGGAATCACTGAGTGAGTCAGTACTTACAGAGACTACACAGGAGGAATCACAGAGTGGGTCAGTATTTACAGAGACTGCACAGGGTAATCACAGAAAGGGTCAGCACTTACAGAGACTACACAGGGGGAATCACAGAGTGGGTCTGTACTTACAGAGACTACACAGGGGGAATCACAGAGTTGGTCTGTACTTACAGAGACTACACAGGGGGAGTGACAGATTGGGTCAGTACTTACACAGCCTACACAGGGGGAATCACAGAGTTGGTCTGTACTTGCAGAGACTACACAGGGGGAGTCACAGCGTGGGTCTGTACTTCCAGAGATTACACAGGGGGAATCACAGAGTGGGTCAGTACTTACACAGCCTTTACAGGGGGAATCACAGAGTTGGTCTGTACTTGCAGAGACTACACAGGGGGAGTCACAGAGTGGGTCTGTACTTACAGAGACTACACAGAGGGAATCACAGAGTTGGTCTGTACTTACAGAGACTACACAGGGGAATCACAGAGTTGGTCTGTACTTGCAGAGACTACACAGGGTGAATCACCGAGTGGGTCTGTACTTACAGAGACGACACAGGGGAGTCACAGAGTGGATCAGTACTTGCAGAGACAACACAGGGGGAATCACAGAGTGGGTCTGTACTTACAGAGACTACACAGGGGGAATCACAGAGTGGGTCAGTACTGACAGAGACTACACAGTGGGAATCACAGAGTGGGTCAGTACTTACAGAGACGACACAGGGGGAATCACAGAGTGGGTCATTACTAACAGAGACGACACAGGGGGAATCACAGAGTGGGTCAGTCCTTTCAGAGACTACACAGGGGAATCACAGAGTGGGTCAGTACTTACAGAGGCTACACAGGGGGAATCACAGAGTGGTCAGTACTTACAGAGACGACACAGGGGAATCACAGAGTGGGTCTGTACTTACAGAGACGACACTGGGGCAGTCACAGAGTGGGTCAGTACTTACAGAGACTACACAGGGGAGTCACAGAATGGGTCAGTACTTACAGAGACTGCACAGGGGGAGTCACAGAGTGGGTCTGTACTTACAGAGACTACACAGGGGGAATCACAGAGTGGTTCAGTACTTACAGAGACTACACAGGAATACAGAGTGGGTCTGTACTTGCAGAGACTACACAGGGGTAGTCACAGAGTGGGTCTTTACTTACAGAGACTACACAGGGGGAGTCACAGAGTGGGTTAGTACTTACAGAGACTGCACACTGGGAGTCACAGAGTGGGTCAGTACTTACAGAGACTGCACATTGGAGTCACAGAGTGGGTCAGTACTTACAGAGACTACACAGAGGGAATCACAGAGTGGGTCAGTACTTAGAGAGACGACACAGGGGGAATCACAGAGTGGGTCTGCACTTTCAGAGACTTCACAGGGGTAGTCACAGAGTTGGTCAGTACTTACAGAGACTACACAGGGGGAATCACAGAGTGGGTCAGTACTTACAGAGACTACACAGGGGGAATCACAGAGTGGGTCTGTACTTACAGAGACTACACAGGGGGAGTCACAGAGTGGGTCTGTACTTACAGAGACTACACTGGGGTGATCACAGAGTGGGTCAGTACTTACAGCGACTACACAGGGGGAATCACAGAGTGGGTCAGTACTTACAGAGACTACACAGGGGGAATCACAGAGTGGGTCAGTACTTACAGAGACTACACAGGGGGAAACACAGAGTGGGTCAGTACTTACAGAGACTACACAGGGGGAATCACAGAGTGGGTCAGTATTAACAGAGACTGCACAGGGTAATCACAGAAAGGGTCAGTACTTACAGAGACTACACAGGGGGAATCACAAAGTGGGTCAGTACTTACAGAGACTACACAGGGGGAATCACAGAGTAGGTCAGTACTTGCAGATTCTACACAGGGGGAGTCACAGAGTGGTTCAGTACTTACAGATGCTACACAGGGGGAATCACAAAGTGGGTCAGTGCTTATACAGGCTACACAGGGGGAATCACAGAGTGGGTCAGTACTTACAGAGACTACACAGGGGGAATCACAGAGTGGGTCAGTACTTACACAGACGACACAGGAATACAGAGTGGGTCTGTACTTGCAGAGACTGCACAGGGGTAGTCACATAGTGGGTCTGTACTTACAGATACTACACAGGGGGAGTCACAGAGTGGGTCAGTACTTACAGAGACTGCACACTGGGAGTCACAGAGTGGGTCAGTACTTACAGAGACTACACAGGGGAGTCACAGAGTGGGTCAGTACTTACAGAGACGACACAGTGGGAGTCACAGAGTGGATCAGTACTTCGAGAGACTACACTGGGGTGATCACAGAGTGGGTCTGTACTTACAGAGACTACAAAGGGGGAGTCACAGAGTGGGTCAGTACTTACAGAGACTGCACAGGGGGAGTCACAGAGTGGGTCAGTACTTACAGAGACGACACAGGGGGAATCACAGAGTGGGTCAGTACTTACAGAGACTACACAGGGGGAAACACAGAGTGGGTCAGTACTTACAGAGACGACACAGGGGGAATCACAGAGTGAGTCAGTATTTACGGAGACTACACAGGGGGAATCACAGAATGGGTCAGTATTTACAGAGACTGCACAGGGTAAACACAGAAAGGGTCAGTACTTACAGAGACTACACAGGGGGAATCACAGAGTGGTTCAGTACTTACAGAGACTACACAGGGGGAATCACAGAGAGGGTCTGTACTTACAGAGACTACACAGGGGGAATCACAGAGTGGGTCTGTACTTACAGAGACTACACAGGGGAGTCACAGAGTGGGTCTGTACTTACAGAGACTGCACAGGGGGAATCACAGAGTGGGTCAGTACTTGCAGAGACTACACAGGGGGAGTCACAGAGTGGGTCAGTACTTACAGAGGCTACACAGGGGGAATCACAAAGTGGGTCAGTACTTATAGGGACTACACAGGGGTAGTCACATAGTGGGTCTGTACTTACAGATACTACACAGGGGGAGTCACAGAGTGGGTCAATACTTACAGAGACTGCACACTGGGAGTCACAGAGTGGGTCAGTACTTACAGAGACTACACAGGGGAGTCACAGAGTGGATCAGTACTTCGAGAGACTATACTGGGGTGATCACAGAGTGGGTCTGTACTTACAGAGACTACAAAGGGGGAGTCACAGAGTGGGTCAGTACTTACAGAGACTGCACAGGGGGAGTCACAGAGTGGGTCAGTACTTACAGAGACGACACAGGGGGAATCACAGAGTGGGTCAGTACTTACAGAGACTACACAGGCGGAAACACAGAGTGGGTCAGTACTTACAGAGACGACACAGGGGGAATCACAGAGTGAGTCAATATTTACAGAGACTACACAGGGGGAATCACAGAATGGGTCAGTATTTACAGAGACTGCACAGGGTAATCACAGAAAGGGTCAGTACTTACAGAGACTACACAGGGGGAATCACAGAGTGGTTCAGTACTTACAGAGACTACACAGAGGGAATCACAGAGAGGGTCTGTACTTACAGAGACTACACAGGGGGAATCACAGAGTGGGTCTGTACTTACAGAGACTACACAGGGGAGTCACAGAGTGGGTCTGTACTGACAGAGACTGCACAGGGGGAATCACAGAGTGGATCAGTACTTGCAGAGACTACACAGGGGGAGTCACAGAGTGGGTCAGTACTTACAGAGGCTACACAGGGGGAATCACAAAGTGGGTCAGTACTTACAGAGACTACACAGGGGGAATCACAGAGTTGGTCTGTAGTTGCAGAGACTACACAGGGGAATCACAGAGTTGGTCTGTACTTGCAGAGACTACACAGGGTGAATCACAGAGTGGGTCTGTACTTACAGAGGCTACACAGGGGAGTCACAGAGTGGGTCAGTACTTACAGAGACATCACAGGGGGAATCACAGAGTGGTTCTGTTCTTACAGGGACTTCACAGGGGGAATCACGGAGTGGGTCAGTACTTACAGAGACTACACTGGGGGAATCACAAAGTGGGTCAGTGCTTATACAGGCTACACAGGGGGAATCACAGAGTGGGTCAGTACTTACAGAGACTACACAGGGGGAATCACAGAGTGGGTCAGTACTTACACAGACGACACAGGAATACAGAGTGGGTCTGTACTTGCAGAGACTGCACAGGGGTAGTCACATAGTGGGTCTGTACTTACAGATACTACACAGGGGGAGTCACAGAGTGGGTCAGTACTTACAGAGACTGCACACTGGGAGTCACAGAGTGGGTCAGTACTTACAGAGACTACACAGGGGAGTCACAGAGTGGGTCAGTACTTACAGAGACGACACAGGGGGAATCACAGAGTGGGTCTGTACTTACAGAGACTACAAAGGGGGAGTCACAGAGTGGGTCAGTACTTACAGAGACTGCACAGGGGGAGTCACAGAGTGGGTCAGTACTTACAGAGACGACACAGGGGGAATCACAGAGTGGGTCAGTACTTACAGAGACTACACAGGGGGAAACACAGAGTGGGTCAGTACTTACAGAGACGACACAGGGGGAATCACAGAGTGAGTCAGTATTTACGGAGACTACACAGGGGGAATCACAGAATGGGTCAGTATTTACAGAGACTGCACAGGGTAATCACAGAGTGGGTCTGTACTTACAGAGACTACACAGGGGGAATCACAGAGTGGGTCAGTACTGACAGAGACTACACTGGGGGAATCACAGAGTGGGTCATTACTTACAGAGACGACACAGGGGGAATCACAGAGTGGGTCAGTCCTTTCAGAGACTACACAGGGGAATCACAGAGTGGGTCATTACTTACAGAGACTACACAGGGGGAATCACAGAGTTGGTCTGTAGTTGCAGAGACTACACAGGGGAATCACAGAGTTGGTCTGTACTTGCAGAAACTACACAGGGTGAATCACAGAGTGGGTCTGTACTTACAAAGGCTACACAGGGGAGTCACAGAGTGGGTCAGTACTTACAGAGACTACACAGGGGGAATCACAGAGTGGGTCAGTACTTACAGAGACTACACTGGGGGAATCACAGAGTGGGTCAGTCCTTTCAGAGACTACACAGGGGAATCACAGAGTGGGTCAGTTCTGACAGAGACGACACAGTGCGTATCACAGAATGGGTCAGTACTTACAGAGACTACACAGGGGGAATCACAGATTGGGTCAGTACTTACAGAGACTACACAGGGGGAATCACAGAGTGGGTCAGTACTTACAGAGACGACACAGGTTGAGTCACAGAGTGGGTCAGTACTTACAGAGACTACACAGTGGGAATCACAGAGTGGGTCAGTACTTACAGAGACTACGCAGGGGGAATCACAGAGTGGGTCATACTTACAGAGACTACACAGGGGGAAACACAGAGTGTGTCAGTACTTACAGAGACTACACAGGGGGAATCACAGAGTGGGTCAGTACTTACAGAGACTACACAGGGGAATCACAGAGTGGGTCAGTACTTACAGAGACTACACAGGGGGAGTGACAGATTGGGTCTGTACTGACAGAGACGACACAGGCGGAGTGACAGATTGGGTCTGTACTTACAGAGACTACACACGGGG
Organism: Pristiophorus japonicus; assembly: GCF_044704955.1. NCBI lineage: Eukaryota > Metazoa > Chordata > Chondrichthyes > Pristiophoridae > Pristiophorus > Pristiophorus japonicus. The sequence continues at coordinate 388,215 of NW_027252813.1, forward strand.
AGTCACAGAGTGGGTCTGTACTTACACAGACTACACAGGGGGAATCACAGAGTGGGTCAGTACTTACAGAGACTACAGAGGGGGAATCACAGAGTGGGTCTGTACTTACAGAGACTACACAGGGGAGTCACAGAGTGGGTCAGTACTTACAGAGACAACACAGGGGGAATCACAGAGTGGGTCTGTACTTACAGAGACTACACAGGGCGAATCACAGAGTGGGTCAGTACTTACAGAGACCACACTGGGTGAATCACAGAGTGGGTCATTACTTACAGAGACTACACAGGGGGAGTGACAGATTGGGTCTGTACTTACAGAGACGACACAGGGGGAGTGACAGATTGGGTCTGTACTTACAGCGACAACACAGGGGGAATCACAGAGTGGGTCTGTACTTACAGAGACTACACAGGGGAATCACAGAGTTGGTCTGTACTTGCAGAGACTACACAGGGTGAATCACCGAGTGGGTCTGTACTTACAGAGACGACACAGGGGAGTCACAGAGTGGATCAGTACTTACAGAGACAACACAGGGGGAATCACAGAGTGGGTCAGTACTTACACAGCCTACACAGGGGGAATCACAGAGTTGGTCTGTACTTACAGAGACTACACTGGGGTGATCACAGAGTGGGTCAGTACTTACAGCGACAACACAGGGGGAATCACAGAGTGGGTCTGTACTTACAGAGACTACACAGGGGAATCACAGAGTTGGTCTGTACTTGCAGAGACTACACAGGGTGAATCACCGAGTGGGTCTGTACTTACAGAGACGACACAGGGGAGTCACAGAGTGGATCAGTACTTCCAGAGACAACACAGGGGGAATCACAGAGTGGGTCTGTACTTACAGAGACTACACAGGGGGAATCACAGAGTGGGTCAGTACTGACAGAGACTACACTGGGGGAATCACAGAGTGGGTCATTACTTACAGAGACGACACAGGGGGAATCACAGAGTGGGTCAGTCCTTTCAGAGACTACACAGGGGAATCACAGAGTGGGTCAGTACTTACAGAGGCTACACAGGGGGAATCACAGAGTGGTCAGTACTTACAGAGACTACACAGGGGAATCACAGAGTGGGTCTGTACTTACAGAGACTACACAGGGGCAGTCACAGAGTGGGTCAGTACTTACAGAGACTACACAGGGGAGTCACAGAGTGGGTCTGTACTTACAGAGACTGCACAGGGGGAATCACAGAGTGGGTCAGTACTTGCAGAGACTACACAGGGGGAGTCACAGAGTGGGTCTGTACTTACAGAGACTACACAGGGGGAGTCACAGAGTGCGTCAGTACTTTCAGAGGCTACACAGGGGGAATCACAGAGTGGGTCAGTACTTACAGAGACTACACAGGGGGAATCACAGAGTGGTTCAGTACTTACAGAGACTACACAGGAATACAGAGTGGGTCTGTACTTGCAGAGACTACACAGGGGTAGTCACAGAGTGGGTCTTTACTTACAGAGACTACACAGGGGGAGTCACAGAGTGGGTTAGTACTTACAGAGACTGCACACTGGGAGTCACAGAGTGGGTCAGTACTTACAGAGACTGCACAGGGGAGTCACAGAGTGGGTCAGTACTTACAGAGACGACACAGGGGGAATCACAGAGTGGGTCTGCACTTTCAGAGACTTCACAGGGGCAGTCACAGAGTTGGTCAGTATTTACAGAGACTACACAGGGGGAATCACAGAGTGGGTCAGTACTTACAGAGACTACACAGGGGGAATCACAGAGTGGGTCTGTACTTACAGAGACTACACTGGGGTGATCACAGAGTGGGTCAGTACTTACAGCGACTACACAGGGGGAATCACAGAGTGGGTCAGTACTTACAGAGACTACACAGGGGGAATCACAGAGTGGGTCAGTACTTACAGAGACTACACAGGGGGAAACACAGAGTGGGTCAGTACTTACAGAGACTACACAGGGGGAATCACAGAGTGGGTCAGTATTAACAGAGACTGCACAGGGTAACCACAGAAAGGGTCAGTACTTACAGAGACGACACAGGGGGAATCACAAAGTGGGTCAGTACTTACAGAGACTACACTGGGGGAATCACAGAGTGGGTCTGTACTTACAGTGACTACACAGGGTGAATCACAGAGTGGGTCTGTACTTACAGAGACTACACAGGGGAGTCACAGAGTGGGTCTGTACTTACAGAGACTACACAGGGGGAATCACAGAGTGGGTCAGTACTTACACAGACTACACAGGGGGAGTCACAGAGTGGGTCAGTGCTTACAGAGACTACACAGGGGAGTCACAGAGTGGGTCTGTACTTACAGAGACTGCACAGGGGGAATCACAGAGTGGGTCAGTACTTGCAGAGTCTACACAGGGGGAGTCACAGAGTGGGTCAGTACTTACAGAGGCTACACAGGGGGAATCACAAAGTGGGTCAGTACTTATAGAGACTACACAGGGGGAATCACAGAGTGGGTCAGTACTTATAGAGACTACACAGGGGAATCACAGAGTGGGTCAGTACTTACAGAGACTACACAGGGGAGTCACAGAGTGGGTCAGTACTTACAGAGACTACACAGGGGGAATCACAGAGTGGGTCACTACTTACAGAGACTACACAGGGGGAGTCACAGAGTGGGTCAGTACTTACATAGACAACACAGGGGGAGTCACAGAGTGGGTCTGTACTTACAGAGACTAGACAGGGGGAATCACAGAGTGGGTCACTACTTGCAGAGATTATGCAGGGAGTCACAGAGTGGGTCAGTACTTACAGAGACAACACAGGTGGAATCACAGAGTGGGTCTGTACTTAAAGAGACAACACAGCGGGAATCACAGAGTGGGTCAGTACTTACAGAGACAACACTGGGGGAATCACAGAATGGGTCATTACTTACAGAGACGACACAGGGGGAATCACAGAGTGGGTCAGTCCTTTCAGAGATTACACAGGGGAATCACAGAGTGGGTCAGTACTTACAGAGACTACACAGGGGGAGTCACAGAGTGGGTCTGTACTTACAGAGACTACACAGGTGGAATCACAGAGTGGGTCACTACTTGCAGTGATTACGCAGGGGGAGTCACAGAGTGGGTCAGTACTTACAGAGACGACACAGGGGGAATCACAGAGTGGGTCAGTATTTACAGAGACTGCACAGGGTAATCACAGAAAGGGTCAGTACTTACAGAGACTACACAGGGGGAATCACAGAGTGGGTCTGTACTTACAGAGACTACACAGGGGGAATCACAGAGTGGGTCTGTACTTACAGAGACTACACAGGGGGAGTGACAGATTGGGTCTGTACTTACAGAGACTACACAGGGGGAATCACAGAGTGGGTCAGTACTTACAGAGACTACACACGGGGAATCACAGAGTGGGTCAGTATTTACAGAGACTGCACAGGGTAATCACAGAAAGGGTCAGTACTTACAGAGACTACACAGGGGGAATCACAGAGTGGGTCTGTACTTGCAGAGACTACACAGGGTGAATCACCGAGTGGGTCTGTACTTACAGAGACGACACAGGGGAGTCACAGAGTGGATCAGTACTTACAGAGACAACACAGGGGGAATCACAGAGTGGGTCTGTACTTACAGAGACTACACAGGGGGAGTCACAGAGTGGGTCTGTACTTACAGAGACTACACTGGGGTGATCACAGAGTGGGTCAGTACTTACAGCGACAACACAGGGGGAATCACAGAGTGGGTCTGTACTTACAGAGACTACACAGGGGAATCACAGAGTTGGTCTGTACTTGCAGAGACTACACAGGGTGAATCACCGAGTGGGTCTGTACTTACAGAGACGACACAGGGGAGTCACAGAGTGGATCAGTACTTACAGAGACAACACAGGGGGAATCACAGAGTGGGTCTGTACTTACAGAGACTACACAGGGGGAATCACAGAGTGGGTCAGTACTGACAGAGACTACACTGGGGGAATCACAGAGTGGGTCATTACTTACAGAGACGACACAGGGGGAATCACAGAGTGGGTCAGTCCTTTCAGAGACTACACAGGGGAATCACAGAGTGGGTCAGTACTTACAGAGGCTACAGAGGGGGAATCACAGAGTGGTCAGTACTTACAGAGACTACACAGGGGAATCACAGAGTGGGTCTGTACTTACAGAGACTACACAGGGGCAGTCACAGAGTGGGTCAGTACTTACAGAGACTACACAGGGGAGTCACAGAGTGGGTCTGTACTTACAGAGACTGCACAGGGGGAATCACAGAGTGGGTCAGTACTTGCAGAGACTACACAGGGGGAGTCACAGAGTGGGTCTGTACTTACAGAGACTACACAGGGGGAGTCACAGAGTGCGTCAGTACTTTCAGAGGCTACACAGGGGGAATCACAGAGTGGGTCAGTACTTACAGAGACTACACAGGGGGAATCACAGAGTGGTTCAGTACTTACAGAGACTACACAGGAATACAGAGTGGGTCTGTACTTGCAGAGACTACACAGGGGTAGTCACAGAGTGGGTCTTTACTTACAGAGACTACACAGGGGGAGTCACAGAGTGGGTTAGTACTTACAGAAACTGCACACTGGGAGTCACAGAGTGGGTCAGTACTTACAGAGACTGCACAGGGGAGTCACAGAGTGGGTCAGTACTTACAGAGACGACACAGGGGGAATCACAGAGTGGGTCTGCACTTTCAGAGACTTCACAGGGGCAGTCACAGAGTTGGTCAGTACTTACAGAGACTACACAGGGGGAATCACAGAGTGGGTCAGTACTTACAGAGACTACAAAGGGGGAATCACAGAGTGGGTCTGTACTTACAGAGACTACACAGGGGGAGTCACAGAGTGGGTCTGTACTTACAGAGACTACACTGGGGTGATCACAGAGTGGGTCAGTACTTACAGCGACTACACAGGGGGAATCACAGAGTGGGTCAGTACTTACAGAGACTACACAGGGGGAATCACAGAGTGGGTCAGTACTTACAGAGACTACACAGGGGGAAACACAGAGTGGGTCAGTACTTACAGAGACTACACAGGGGGAATCACAGAGTGGGTCAGTATTAACAGAGACTGCACAGGGTAACCACAGAAAGGGTCAGTACTTACAGAGACGACACAGGGGGAATCACAAAGTGGGTCAGTACTTACAGAGACTACACTGGGGGAATCACAGAGTGGGTCTGTACTTACAGTGACTACACAGGGTGAATCACAGAGTGGGTCTGTACTTACAGAGACTACACAGGGGAGTCACAGAGTGGGTCTGTACTTACAGAGACTACACAGGGGGAATCACAGAGTGGGTCAGTACTTACACAGACTACACAGGGGGAGTCACAGAGTGGGTCAGTGCTTACAGAGACTACACAGGGGAGTCACAGAGTGGGTCTGTACTTACAGAGACTGCACAGGGGGAATCACAGAGTGGGTCAGTACTTGCAGAGTCTACACAGGGGGAGTCACAGAGTGGGTCAGTACTTACAGAGGCTACACAGGGGGAATCACAAAGTGGGTCAGTACTTATAGAGACTACACAGGGGGAATCACAGAGTGGGTCAGTACTTATAGAGACTACACAGGGGAATCACAGATTGGGTCAGTACTTACAGAGACTACACAGGGGAGTCACAGAGTGGGTCAGTACTTACAGAGACTACACAGGGGGAGTCACAGAGTGGGTCAGTACTTACATAGACAACACAGGGGGAGTCACAGAGTGGGTCTGTACTTACAGAGACTAGACAGGGGGAATCACAGAGTGGGTCACTACTTGCAGAGATTATGCAGGGAGTCACAGAGTGGGTCAGTACTTACAGAGACAACACAGGTGGAATCACAGAGTGGGTCTGTACTTAAAGAGACAACACAGCGGGAATCACAGAGTGGGTCAGTACTTACAGAGACAACACTGGGGGAATCACAGAATGGGTCATTACTTACAGAGACGACACAGGGGGAATCACAGAGTGGGTCAGTCCTTTCAGAGATTACACAGGGGAATCACAGAGTGGGTCAGTACTTACAGAGACTACACAGGGGGAGTCACAGAGTGGGTCTGTACTTACAGAGACTACACAGGTGGAATCACAGAGTGGGTCACTACTTGCAGTGATTACGCAGGGGGAGTCACAGAGTGGGTCAGTACTTACAGAGACGACACAGGGGGAATCACAGAGTGGGTCAGTATTTACAGAGACTGCACAGGGTAATCACAGAAAGGGTCAGTACTTACAGAGACTACACAGGGGGAATCACAGAGTGGGTCTGTACTTACAGAGACTACACAGGGGGAATCACAGAGTGGGTCTGTACTTACAGAGACTACACAGGGGGAGTGACAGATTGGGTCTGTACTTACAGAGACTACACAGGGGGAATCACAGAGTGGGTCAGTACTTACAGAGACTACACACGGGGAGTCACAGCGTGGGTCTGTACTTCCAGAGATTACACAGTGGGAATCACAGAGTGGGTCAGTACTTACACAGCCTACACAGGGGGAATCACAGAGTTGGTCTGTACTTGCAGAGACTACACAGGGTGAATCACCGAGTGGGTCTGTACTTACAGAGACGACACAGGGGAGTCACAGAGTGGATCAGTACTTACAGAGACAACACAGGGGGAATCACAGAGTGGGTCTGTACTTACAGAGACTACACAGGGGGAGTCACAGAGTGGGTCTGTACTTACAGAGACTACACTGGGGTGATCACAGAGTGGGTCAGTACTTACAGCGACAACACAGGGGGAATCACAGAGTGGGTCTGTACTTACAGAGACTACACAGGGGAATCACAGAGTTGGTCTGTACTTGCAGAGACTACACAGGGTGAATCACCGAGTGGGTCTGTACTTACAGAGACGACACAGGGGAGTCACAGAGTGGATCAGTACTTACAGAGACAACACAGGGGGAATCACAGAGTGGGTCTGTACTTACAGAGACTACACAGGGGGAATCACAGAGTGGGTCAGTACTGACAGAGACTACACTGGGGGAATCACAGAGTGGGTCATTACTTACAGAGACGACACAGGGGGAATCACAGAGTGGGTCAGTCCTTTCAGAGACTACACAGGGGAATCACAGAGTGGGTCAGTACTTACAGAGGCTACAGAGGGGGAATCACAGAGTGGTCAGTACTTACAGAGACTACACAGGGGAATCACAGAGTGGGTCTGTACTTACAGAGACTACACAGGGGCAGTCACAGAGTGGGTCAGTACTTACAGAGACTACACAGGGGAGTCACAGAGTGGGTCTGTACTTACAGAGACTGCACAGGGGGAATCACAGAGTGGGTCAGTACTTGCAGAGACTACACAGGGGGAGTCACAGAGTGGGTCTGTACTTACAGAGACTACACAGGGGGAGTCACAGAGTGCGTCAGTACTTTCAGAGGCTACACAGGGGGAATCACAGAGTGGGTCAGTACTTACAGAGACTACACAGGGGGAATCACAGAGTGGTTCAGTACTTACAGAGACTACACAGGAATACAGAGTGGGTCTGTACTTGCAGAGACTACACAGGGGTAGTCACAGAGTGGGTCTTTACTTACAGAGACTACACAGGGGGAGTCACAGAGTGGGTTAGTACTTACAGAAACTGCACACTGGGAGTCACAGAGTGGGTCAGTACATACAGAGACTGCACAGGGGAGTCACAGAGTGTGTCAGTACTTACAGAGACTACACAGAGGGAATCACAGAGTGGGTCAGTACTTACAGAGACGACACAGGGGGAATCACACAGTGGGTCTGCACTTTCAGAGACTTCACAGGGGTAGTCACAGAGTTGGTCAGTACTTACAGAGACTACACAGGGGGAATCACAGAGTGGGTCAGTACTTACAGAGACTACACAGGGGGAATCACAGAGTGGGTCTGTACTTACAGAGACTACACAGGGGGAGTCACAGAGTGGGTCTGTACTTACAGAGACGACACTGGGGTAATCACAGAGTGGGTCAGTACTTACAGCGACTACACAGGGGGAATCACAGAGTGGGTCAGTACTTGCAGAGACTACACAGGGGGAAACACAGAGTGGGTCAGTACTTACAGAGACTACACAGGGGGAATCACAAAGTGGGTCAGTACTTACAGAGACCACACAGGGGGAATCACAGAGTGGGTCTGTACTTACAGTGACTACACAGGGTGAATCACAGAGTGGGTCAGTACTTACAGAGACTACACAGAGGAATCAAAGAGTGGGTCATTACTTACAGAGACGACACAGGGGGAATCACAGAGTGGGTCAGTCCTTTCAGAGACTACACAGGGGGAATCACTGAGTGAGTCAGTACTTACAGAGACTACACAGGAGGAATCACAGAGTGGGTCAGTATTTACAGAGACTGCACAGGGTAATCACAGAAAGGGTCAGTACTTACAGAGACTACACAGGGGGAATCACAGAGTGGGTCTGTACTTACAGAGACTACACAGGGGGAATCACAGAGTTGGTCTGTACTTACAGAGACTACACAGGGGGAGTGACAGATTGGGTCAGTACTTACACAGCCTACACAGGGGGAATCACAGAGTTGGTCTGTACTTGCAGAGACTACACAGGGGGAGTCACAGCGTGGGTCTGTACTTCCAGAGATTACACAGGGGGAATCACAGAGTGGGTCAGTACTTACACAGCCTTTACAGGGGGAATCACAGAGTTGGTCTGTACTTGCAGAGACTACACAGGGGGAGTCACAGAGTGGGTCTGTACTTACAGAGACTACACAGAGGGAATCACAGAGTTGGTCTGTACTTACAGAGACTACACAGGGGAATCACAGAGTTGGTCTGTACTTGCAGAGACTACACAGGGTGAATCACCGAGTGGGTCTGTACTTACAGAGACGACACAGGGGAGTCACAGAGTGGATCAGTACTTGCAGAGACAACACAGGGGGAATCACAGAGTGGGTCTGTACTTACAGAGACTACACAGGGGGAATCACAGAGTGGGTCAGTACTGACAGAGACTACACAGTGGGAATCACAGAGTGGGTCAGTACTTACAGAGACGACACAGGGGGAATCACAGAGTGGGTCATTACTAACAGAGACGACACAGGGGGAATCACAGAGTGGGTCAGTCCTTTCAGAGACTACACAGGGGAATCACAGAGTGGGTCAGTACTTACAGAGGCTACACAGGGGGAATCACAGAGTGGTCAGTACTTACAGAGACGACACAGGGGAATCACAGAGTGGGTCTGTACTTACAGAGACGACACTGGGGCAGTCACAGAGTGGGTCAGTACTTACAGAGACTACACAGGGGAGTCACAGAGTGGGTCAGTACTTACAGAGACTGCACAGGGGGAGTCACAGAGTGGGTCTGTACATACAGAGACTACACAGGGGGAATCACAGAGTGGTTCAGTACTTACAGAGACTACACAGGAATACAGAGTGGGTCTGTACTTGCAGAGACTACACAGGGGTAGTCACAGAGTGGGTCTTTACTTACAGAGACTACACAGGGGGAGTCACAGAGTGGGTTAGTACTTACAGAGACTGCACACTGGGAGTCACAGAGTGGGTCAGTACTTACAGAGACTGCACATTGGAGTCACAGAGTGGGTCAGTACTTACAGAGACTACACAGAGGGAATCACAGAGTGGGTCAGTACTTAGAGAGACGACACAGGGGGAATCACAGAGTGGGTCTGCACTTTCAGAGACTTCACAGGGGTAGTCACAGAGTTGGTCAGTACTTACAGAGACTACACAGGGGGAATCACAGAGTGGGTCAGTACTTACAGAGACTACACAGGGGGAATCACAGAGTGGGTCTGTACTTACAGAGACTACACAGGGGGAGTCACAGAGTGGGTCTGTACTTACAGAGACTACACTGAGGTGATCACAGAGTGGGTCAGTACTTACAGCGACTACACAGGGGGAATCACAGAGTGGGTCAGTACTTACAGAGACTACACAGGGGGAATCACAGAGTGGGTCAGTACTTACAGAGACTACACAGGGGGAAACACAGAGTGGGTCAGTACTTACAGAGACTACACAGGGGGAATCACAGAGTGGGTCAGTATTAACAGAGACTGCACAGGGTAATCACAGAAAGGGTCAGTACTTACAGAGACTACACAGGGGGAATCACAAAGTGGGTCAGTACTTACAGAGACTACACAGGGGGAATCACAGAGTAGGTCAGTACTTGCAGATTCTACACAGGGGGAGACACAGAGTGGTTCAGTACTTACAGATGCTACACAGGGGGAATCACAAAGTGGGTCAGTGCTTATACAGGCTACACAGGGGGAATCACAGAGTGGGTCAGTACTTACAGAGACTACACAGGGGGAATCACAGAGTGGGTCAGTACTTACACAGACGACACAGGAATACAGAGTGGGTCTGTACTTGCAGAGACTGCACAGGGGTAGTCACATAGTGGGTCTGTACTTACAGATACTACACAGGGGGAGTCACAGAGTGGGTCAGTACTTACAGAGACTGCACACTGGGAGTCACAGAGTGGGTCAGTACTTACAGAGACTACACAGGGGAGTCACAGAGTGGGTCAGTACTTACAGAGACGACACAGTGGGAGTCACAGAGTGGATCAGTACTTCGAGAGACTACACTGGGGTGATCACAGAGTGGGTCTGTACTTACAGAGACTACAAAGGGGGAGTCACAGAGTGGGTCAGTACTTACAGAGACTGCACAGGGGGAGTCACAGAGTGGGTCAGTACTTACAGAGACGACACAGGGGGAATCACAGAGTGGGTCAGTACTTACAGAGACTACACAGGGGGAAACACAGAGTGGGTCAGTACTTACAGAGACGACACAGGGGGAATCACAGAGTGAGTCAGTATTTACGGAGACTACACAGGGGGAATCACAGAATGGGTCAGTATTTACAGAGACTGCACAGGGTAAACACAGAAAGGGTCAGTACTTACAGAGACTACACAGGGGGAATCACAGAGTGGTTCAGTACTTACAGAGACTACACAGGGGGAATCACAGAGAGGGTCTGTACTTACAGAGACTACACAGGGGGAATCACAGAGTGGGTCTGTACTTACAGAGACTACACAGGGGAGTCACAGAGTGGGTCAGTACTTACAGAGGCTACACAGGGGGAATCACAAAGTGGGTCAGTACTTATAGGGACTACACAGGGGTAGTCACATAGTGGGTCTGTACTTACAGATACTACACAGGGGGAGTCACAGAGTGGGTCAATACTTACAGAGACTGCACACTGGGAGTCACAGAGTGGGTCAGTACTTACAGAGACTACACAGGGGAGTCACAGAGTGGGTCAGTACTTCCAGAGACGACACAGGGGGAATCACAGAGTGGGTCTGCACTTACAGAGACTACACAGGGGGAGTCACAGAGTGGGTCAGTACTTACAGTGATGACACGGGGGAGTCACAGAGTGGATCAGTACTTCGAGAGACTATACTGGGGTGATCACAGAGTGGGTCTGTACTTACAGAGACTACAAAGGGGGAGTCACAGAGTGGGTCAGTACTTACAGAGACTGCACAGGGGGAGTCACAGAGTGGGTCAGTACTTACAGAGACGACACAGGGGGAATCACAGAGTGGGTCAGTACTTACAGAGACTACACAGGGGGAAACACAGAGTGGGTCAGTACTTACAGAGACGACACAGGGGGAATCACAGAGTGAGTCAGTATTTACAGAGACTACACAGGGGGAATCACAGAATGGGTCAGTATTTACAGAGACTGCACAGGGTAATCACAGAAAGGGTCAGTACTTACAGAGACTACACAGGGGGAATCACAGAGTGGTTCAGTACTTACAGAGACTACACAGAGGGAATCACAGAGAGGGTCTGTACTTACAGAGACTACACAGGGGGAATCACAGAGTGGGTCTGTACTTACAGAGACTACACAGGGGAGTCACAGAGTGGGTCTGTACTGACAGAGACTGCACAGGGGGAATCACAGAGTGGGTCAGTACTTGCAGAGACTACACAGGGGGAGTCACAGAGTGGGTCAGAACTTACAGAGGCTACACAGGGGGAATCACAAAGTGGGTCAGTACTTACAGAGACTACACAGGGGGAATCACAGAGTTGGTCTGTAGTTGCAGAGACTACACAGGGGAATCACAGAGTTGGTCTGTACTTGCAGAGACTACACAGGGTGAATCACAGAGTGGGTCTGTACTTACAGAGGCTACACAGGGGAGTCACAGAGTGGGTCAGTACTTACAGAGACATCACAGGGGGAATCACAGAGTGGTTCTGTTCTTACAGGGACTTCACAGGGGGAATCACGGAGTGGGTCAGTACTTACAGAGACTACACTGGGGGAATCACAAAGTGGGTCAGTGCTTATACAGGCTACACAGGGGGAATCACAGAGTGGGTCAGTACTTACAGAGACTACACAGGGGGAATCACAGAGTGGGTCAGTACTTACACAGACGACACAGGAATACAGAGTGGGTCTGTACTTGCAGAGACTGCACAGGGGTAGTCACATAGTGGGTCTGTACTTACAGATACTACACAGGGGGAGTCACAGAGTGGGTCAGTACTTACAGAGACTGCACACTGGGAGTCACAGAGTGGGTCAGTACTTACAGAGACTACACAGGGGAGTCACAGAGTGGGTCAGTACTTACAGAGACGACACAGGGGGAATCACAGAGTGGGTCTGTACTTACAGAGACTACAAAGGGGGAGTCACAGAGTGGGTCAGTACTTACAGAGACTGCACAGGGGGAGTCACAGAGTGGGTCAGTACTTACAGAGACGACACAGGGGGAATCACAGAGTGGGTCAGTACTTACAGAGACTACACAGGGGGAAACACAGAGTGGGTCAGTACTTACAGAGACGACACAGGGGGAATCACAGAGTGAGTCAGTATTTACGGAGACTACACAGGGGGAATCACAGAATGGGTCAGTATTTACAGAGACTGCACAGGGTAATCACAGAGTGGGTCTGTACTTACAGAGACTACACAGGGGGAATCACAGAGTGGGTCAGTACTGACAGAGACTACACTGGGGGAATCACAGAGTGGGTCATTACTTACAGAGACGACACAGGGGGAATCACAGAGTGGGTCAGTCCTTTCAGAGACTACACAGGGGAATCACAGAGTGGGTCAGTACGTACAGAGGCTACAGAGGGGGAATCACAGAGTGGTCAGTACTTACAGAGACTACACAGGGGAATCACAGAGTGGGTCTGTACTTACAGAGACTACACAGGGGCAGTCACAGAGTGGGTCAGTACTTACAGAGACTACACAGGGGAATCACAGAGTGGGTCTGTACTTACAGAGACTACACAGGGGCAGTCACAGAGTGGGTCAATACTTACAGAGACTGCACACTGGGAGTCACAGAGTGGGTCAGTACTTACAGAGACTACACAGGGGAGTCACAGAGTGGGTCAGTACTTCCAGAGACGACACAGGGGGAATCACAGAGTGGGTCTGCACTTACAGAGACTACACAGGGGGAGTCACAGAGTTGGTCAGTACTTACAGTGAGGACACGGGGGAGTCACAGAGTGGATCAGTACTTCGAGAGACTACACTGGGGTGATCACAGAGTGGGTCTGTACTTACAGAGACTACAAAGGGGGAGTCACAGAGTGGGTTAGTACTTACAGAGACTGCACAGGGGGAGTCACAGAGTGGGTCAGTACTTACAGAGACGACACAGGGGGAATCACAGAGTGGGTCAGTACTTACAGAGACTACACAGGGGGAAACACAGAGTGGGTCAGTACTTACAGAGACGACACAGGGGGAATCACAGAGTGAGTCAGTATTTACAGAGACTACACAGGGGGAATCACAGAATGGGTCAGTATTTACAGAGACTGCACAGGGTAATCACAGAAAGGGTCAGTACTTACAGAGACTACACAGGGGGAATCACAGAGTGGTTCAGTACTTACAGAGACTACACAGAGGGAATCACAGAGAGGGTCTGTACTTACAGAGACTACACAGGGGGAATCACAGAGTGGGTCTGTACTTACAGAGACTACACAGGGGAGTCACAGAGTGGGTCTGTACTGACAGAGACTGCACAGGGGGAATCACAGAGTGGGTCAGTACTTGCAGAGACTACACAGGGGGAGTCACAGAGTGGGTCAGTACTTACAGAGGCTACACAGGGGGAATCACAAAGTGGGTCAGTTCTTATAGAGACTACACAGGGGGAATCACGGAGTGGGTCAGTACTTACACAGACTACACAGGGGGAATCACAGAGTGGGTCAGTACTTACAGAGACTACACAGGGGGAATCACAGAGTTGGTCTGTAGTTGCAGAGACTACACAGGGGAATCACAGAGTTGGTCTGTACTTGCAGAGACTACACAGGGTGAATCACAGAGTGGGTCTGTACTTACAGAGGCTACACAGGGGAGTCACAGAGTGGGTCAGTACTTACAGAGACTACACTGGGGGAATCACAGAGTGGGTCAGTCCTTTCAGAGACTACACAGGGGAATCACAGAGTGGGTCAGTTCTGACAGAGACGACACAGTGCGTATCACAGAATGGGTCAGTACTTACAGAGACTACACAGGGGGAATCACAGATTGGGTCAGTACTTACAGAGACTACACAGGGGGAATCACAGAGTGGGTCAGTACTTACAGAGACGACACAGGTTGAGTCACAGAGTGGGTCAGTACTTACAGAGACTACACAGGGGGAATCACAGAGTGGGTCAGTACTTACAGAGACTACACAGGGGGAATCACAGAGTGGGTCATACTTACAGAGACTACACAGGGGGAAACACAGAGTGTGTCAGTACTTACAGAGACTACACAGGGGGAATCACAGAGTGGGTCAGTACTTACAGAGACTACACAGGTGAATCACAGAGTGGGTCAGTACTTACAGAGACTACACAGGGGGAGTGACAGATTGGGTCTGTACTTACAGAGACGACACAGGGGGAGTGACAGATTGGGTCTGTACTTACAGAGACTACACACGGGGAGTCACAGAGTGGGTCTGTACTTACAGAGACTGCACAGGGGGAATCACAGAGTGGGTCAGTACTTGCAGAGACTACACAGGGGGAGTCACAGAGTGGGTCAGTACTTACAGAGGCTACACAGGGGGAATCACAAAGTGGGTCAGTACTTATAGGGACTACACAGGGGTAGTCACATAGTGGGTCTGTACTTACAGATACTACACAGGGGGAGTCACAGAGTGGGTCAATACTTACAGAGACTGCACACTGGGAGTCACAGAGTGGGTCAGTACTTACAGAGACTACACAGGGGAGTCACAGAGTGGGTCAGTACTTCCAGAGACGACACAGGGGGAATCACAGAGTGGGTCTGCACTTACAGAGACTACACAGGGGGAGTCACAGAGTGGGTCAGTACTTACAGTGATGACACGGGGGAGTCACAGAGTGGATCAGTACTTCGAGAGACTATACTGGGGTGATCACAGAGTGGGTCTGTACTTACAGAGACTACAAAGGGGGAGTCACAGAGTGGGTCAGTACTTACAGAGACTGCACAGGGGGAGTCACAGAGTGGGTCAGTACTTACAGAGACGACACAGGGGGAATCACAGAGTGGGTCAGTACTTACAGAGACTACACAGGGGGAAACACAGAGTGGGTCAGTACTTACAGAGACGACACAGGGGGAATCACAGAGTGAGTCAGTATTTACAGAGACTACACAGGGGGAATCACAGAATGGGTCAGTATTTACAGAGACTGCACAGGGTAATCACAGAAAGGGTCAGTACTTACAGAGACTACACAGGGGGAATCACAGAGTGGTTCAGTACTTACAGAGACTACACAGAGGGAATCACAGAGAGGGTCTGTGCTTACAGAGACTACACAGGGGGAATCACAGAGTGGGTCTGTACTTACAGAGACTACACAGGGGAGTCACAGAGTGGGTCTGTACTGACAGAGACTGCACAGGGGGAATCACAGAGTGGGTCAGTACTTGCAGAGACTACACAGGGGGAGTCACAGAGTGGGTCAGTACTTACAGAGGCTACACAGGGGGAATCACAAAGTGGGTCAGTACTTACAGAGACTACACAGGGGGAATCACAGAGTTGGTCTGCAGTTGCAGAGACTACACAGGGGAATCACAGAGTTGGTCTGTACTTGCAGAGACTACACAGGGTGAATCACAGAGTGGGTCTGTACTTACAGAGGCTACACAGGGGAGTCACAGAGTGGGTCAGTACTTACAGAGACATCACAGGGGGAATCACAGAGTGGTTCTGTTCTTACAGAGACTTCACAGGGGGAATCACGGAGTGGGTCAGTACTTACAGAGACTACACTGGGGGAATCACAAAGTGGGTCAGTGCTTATACAGGCTACACAGGGGGAATCACAGAGTGGGTCAGTACTTACAGTGACTACACAGGGGGAATCACAGAGTGGGTCAGTACTTACACAGACGACACAGGAATACAGAGTGGGTCTGTACTTGCAGAGACTGCACAGGGGTAGTCACATAGTGGGTCTGTACTTACAGATACTACACAGGGGGAGTCACAGAGTGGGTCAGTACTTACAGAGACTGCACACTGGGAGTCACAGAGTGGGTCAGTACTTACAGAGACTACACAGGGGAGTCACAGAGTGGGTCAGTACTTACAGAGACGACACAGGGGGAATCACAGAGTGGGTCTGTACTTACAGAGACTACAAAGGGGGAGTCACAGAGTGGGTCAGTACTTACAGAGACTGCACAGGGGGAGTCACAGAGTGGGTCAGTACTTACAGAGACGACACAGGGGGAATCACAGAGTGGGTCAGTACTTACAGAGACTACACAGGGGGAAACACAGAGTGGGTCAGTACTTACAGAGACGACACAGGGGGAATCACAGAGTGAGTCAGTATTTACGGAGACTACACAGGGGGAATCACAGAATGGGTCAGTATTTACAGAGACTGCACAGGGTAATCACAGAGTGGGTCTGTACTTACAGAGACTACACAGGGGGAATCACAGAGTGGGTCAGTACTGACAGAGACTACACTGGGGGAATCACAGAGTGGGTCATTACTTACAGAGACGACACAGGGGGAATCACAGAGTGGGTCAGTCCTTTCAGAGACTACACAGGGGAATCACAGAGTGGGTCAGTACGTACAGAGGCTACAGAGGGGGAATCACAGAGTGGTCAGTACTTACAGAGACTACACAGGGGAATCACAGAGTGGGTCTGTACTTACAGAGACTACACAGGGGCAGTCACAGAGTGGGTCAGTACTTACAGAGACTACACAGGGGAATCACAGAGTGGGTCTGTACTTACAGAGACTACACAGGGGCAGTCACAGAGTGGGTCAATACTTACAGAGACTGCACACTGGGAGTCACAGAGTGGGTCAGTACTTACAGAGACTACACAGGGGAGTCACAGAGTGGGTCAGTACTTCCAGAGACGACACAGGGGGAATCACAGAGTGGGTCTGCACTTACAGAGACTACACAGGGGGAGTCACAGAGTTGGTCAGTACTTACAGTGAGGACACGGGGGAGTCACAGAGTGGATCAGTACTTCGAGAGACTACACTGGGGTGATCACAGAGTGGGTCTGTACTTACAGAGACTACAAAGGGGGAGTCACAGAGTGGGTTAGTACTTACAGAGACTGCACAGGGGGAGTCACAGAGTGGGTCAGTACTTACAGAGACGACACAGGGGGAATCACAGAGTGGGTCAGTACTTACAGAGACTACACAGGGGGAATCACAGAGTGGGTCAGTACTTACAGAGACGACACAGGTTGAGTCACAGAGTGGGTCAGTACTTACAGAGACTACACAGGGGGAATCACAGAGTGGGTCAGTACTTACAGAGACTACACAGGGGGAATCACAGAGTGGGTCATACTTACAGAGACTACACAGGGGGAAACACAGAGTGTGTCAGTACTTACAGAGACTACACAGGGGGAATCACAGAGTGGGTCAGTACTTACAGAGACTACACAGGTGAATCACAGAGTGGGTCAGTACTTACAGAGACTACACAGGGGGAGTGACAGATTGGGTCTGTACTTACAGAGACGACACAGGGGGAGTGACAGATTGGGTCTGTACTTACAGAGACTACACACGGGGAGTCACAGAGTGGGTCTGTACTTACACAGACTACACAGGGGGAATCACAGAGTGGGTCAGTACTTACAGAGACTACAGAGGGGGAATCACAGAGTGGGTCTGTACTTACAGAGACTACACAGGGGAGTCACAGAGTGGGTCTGTACTTACAGAGACTACACAGGGGGAATCACAGAGTGGGTCTGTACTTACAGAGACTACACAGGGGAGTCACAGAGTGGCTCAGTACTTACAGAGACAACACAGGGGGAATCACAGAGTGGGTCTGTACTTACAGAGACTACACAGGGCGAATCACAGAGTGGGTCAGTACTTACAGAGACCACACTGGGTGAATCACAGAGTGGGTCATTACTTACAGAGACGACACAGGGGGAATCACAGAGTGGGTCAGTCCTTTCAGAGACTACACAGGGGAATCACAGAGTGGGTCAGTACTTACAGAGGCTACACAGGGGGAATCACAGAGTGGGTCAGTACTTAGAAAGACTACACAGAGGAATCACAGAGTGTGTCTGTACTTACAGAGACTACACAGGGGGAGTCACAGAGTGGGTCAGTACTTACAGAGACTACACAGGGGGAATCACAGAGTGGGTCAGTACTTACAGAGACTACACTGGGGGAATCACAGAGTGGGTCAGTCCTTTCAGAGACTACACAGGGGAATCACAGAGTGGGTCAGTTCTGACAGAGACGACACAGTGCGTATCACAGAATGGGTCAGTACTTACAGAGACTACACAGGGGGAATCACAGATTGGGTCAGTACTTACAGAGACTACACAGGGGGAATCACAGAGTGGGTTAGTACTTACAGAGACGACACAGGTTGAGTCACAGAGTGGGTCAGTACTTAGAGAGACTAAACAGGGGGAATCACAGAGTGGGTCAGTATTTACAGAGACTGCACAGGGGGAATCACAGAGTGGGTCTGTACTTGCAGAGACTACACAGGGGGAATCACAGAGTGGGTCTGTACTTACAGAGACTACACAGGGGGAATCACAGAGTGGGTCTGTACTTACAGAGACTACACAGGGGAGTCACAGAGTGGGTCTGTACTTACAGAGACTGCACAGGGGGAATCACAGAGTGGGTCAGTACTTGCAGAGACTACACAGGGGGAGTCACAGAGTGGGTCTGTACTTACAGAGGCTACACAGGGGGAATCACAAAGTGGGTCAGTACTTATAGAGACTACACAGGGGGAATCACAGAGTGGGTCAGTACTTACAGAGACTACAGAGGGGAATCACAGAGTGGGTCAGTACTTACAGAGACTACACAGGGGAGTCACAGAGTGGGTCAGTACTGACAGAGACAACACAGGGGGAATCACAGAGTGGGTCTGTACTTACAGAGACTACACAGGGGGAGTCACAGAGTGGGTCAGTACTTACAGAGACTACACTGGGGGAATCACAGAGTGGGTCAGTACTTACAGAGACTACACAGGGGAATCACAGAGTGGGTCAGTCCTTTCAGAGACTGCACAGGGGAATCACAGAGTGGGTCAGTACTTACAGAGGCTACACAGGGGGAATCACAGAGTGGGTCAGTCCTTTCAGAGACTGCACAGGGGAATCACAGAGTGGGTCAGTACTTACAGAGACTACACAGGGGAAAACACAGAGTGGATCAGTACTTACAGAGACTACACAGGGGGAATCACAGAGTGGGTCAGTATTTACAGAGACTACACAGGGGGAATCACAGAGTGAGTCAGTACTTAGAGAGACTAAACAGGGGGAATCACAGAGTGGGTCAGTATTTACAGAGACTGCACAGGGGGAATCACAGAGTGGGTCTGTACTTACAGAGACTACACAGGGGGAATCACAGAGTGGGTCTGTACTTACAGAGACTACACAGGGGGAATCACAGAGTGGGTCATTACTTTCAGAGACGACACAGGGGGAATCACAGAGTGGGTCAGTCCTTTCAGAGACTGCACAGGGGAATCACAGAGTGGGTCAGTACTTACAGAGGCTACACAGGGGGAATCACAGAGTGGGTCAGTACTTACAGAGACTACACAGGGGAATCACAGAGTGGGTCTGTACTTACAGAGACTACACAGGGGGAGTCACAGAGTGGGTCAGTGCTTACAGAGACTACACAGGGGAGTCACAGAGTGGGTCTGTACTTCCAGAGACTGCACAGGGGGAATCACAGAGTGGGTCAGTACTTGCAGAGACTACACAGGGGGAGTCACAGAGTGGGTCAGTACTTACAGAGGCGACACAGGGGGAATCACAAAGTGGGTCAGTACTTATAGAGACTACACAGGGGGAATCACAGAGTGGGTCAGTACTTATAGAGACTACACAGGGGGAATCACAGAGTGGGTCAGTCCTTTCAGAGACTACACAGGGGAATCACAGAGTGGGTCAGTCCTTTCAGAGACTACACAGGGGAATCACAGAGTGGGTCAGTACTTACAGAGGCTAAACAGGGGGAATCACAGAGTGGGTCAGTACTTACAGAGACTACACAGAGGAATCACAGAGTGTGTCTGTACTTACAGAGACTACACAGGGGGAGTCACAGAGTGGGTCAGTACTTACAGAGACTACACAGGGGGAATCACAGAGTGGGTCTGTACTTACAGAGACTACACAGGGGAGTCACAGAGTGGGTCAGTACTTACAGA
Source organism: Pristiophorus japonicus (assembly GCF_044704955.1). NCBI lineage: Eukaryota > Metazoa > Chordata > Chondrichthyes > Pristiophoridae > Pristiophorus > Pristiophorus japonicus. The sequence continues at coordinate 409,018 of NW_027252813.1, forward strand.
GACAACACAGGGGGAATCACAGAGTGGGTCTGTACTTACAGAGCCTACACAGGGGGAATTACAGAGTGGGTCAGTACTTACAGAGACGACACAGAGGAATCACAGAGTGGGTCATTCCTTTCAGAGACAACACAGGGGAGTCACAGAGTGGGTCTGTACTTACAGAGACATCACAGGGGGAATCACAGAGTGCGTCATTACTTACAGAGACGACACAGGGGGAATCACAGAGTGGGTCAGTCCTTTCAGAGACAACACAGGGGAATCACAGAGTGGGTCAGTACTTACAGAGACTACACAGGGGGAGTGACAGATTGGGTCTGTACTTACAGAGACGACACAGGGGGAGTGACAGATTGGGTCTGTACTTACAGAGACTACACACGGGGAGTCACAGAGTGGGTCTGTACTTACACAGACTACACAGGGGGATCACAGAGTGGGTCAGTACTTACAGAGACTACAGAGGGGGAATCACAGAGTGGGTCTGTACTTACAGAGACTACACAGGGGAGTCACAGAGTGGGTCTGTACTTACAGAGACTACACAGGGGGAATCACAGAGTGGGTCTGTACTTACAGAGACTACACAGGGGAGTCACAGAGTGGGTCAGTACTTACAGAGACAACACAGGGGGAATCACAGAGTGGGTCTGTACTTACAGAGACTACACAGGGCGAATCACAGAGTGGGTCAGTACTTACAGAGACCACACTGGGTGAATCACAGAGTGGGTCATTACTTACAGAGACGACACAGGGGGAATCACAGAGTGGGTCAGTCCTTTCAGAGACTACACAGGGGAATCACAGAGTGGGTCAGTACTTACAGAGACTACAGAGGGGAATCACAGAGTGGGTCAGTACTTACAGAGACTACACAGGGGAGTCACAGAGTGGGTCAGTACTGACAGAGACAACACAGGGGGAATCACAGAGTGGGTCTGTACTTACAGAGACTACACAGGGGGAGTCACAGAGTGGGTCAGTACTTACAGAGACTACACTGGGGGAATCACAGAGTGGGTCAGTACTTACAGAGACTACACAGGGGAATCACAGAGTGGGTCAGTCCTTTCAGAGACTGCACAGGGGAATCACAGAGTGGGTCAGTACTTACAGAGGCTACACAGCAGGAATCACAGAGTGGGTCAGTCCTTTCAGAGACTGCACAGGGGAATCACAGAGTGGGTCAGTACTTACAGAGACTACACAGGGGAAAACACAGAGTGGGTCAGTACTTACAGAGACTACACAGGGGGAATCACAGAGTGGGTCAGTATTTACAGAGACTACACAGGGGGAATCACAGAGTGAGTCAGTACTTAGAGAGACTAAACAGGGGGAATCACAGAGTGGGTCAGTATTTACAGAGACTGCACAGGGGGAATCACAGAGTGGGTCTGTACTTACAGAGACTACACAGGGGGAATCACAGAGTGGGTCTGTACTTACAGAGACTACACAGGGGAGTCACAGAGTGGGTCAGTACTGACAGAGACAACACAGGGGGAATCACAGAGTGGGTCTGTACTTACAGAGACTACACAGGGGGAGTCACAGAGTGGGTCAGTACTTACAGAGACTACACTGGGGGAATCACAGAGTGGGTCAGTACTTACAGAGACTACACAGGGGAATCACAGAGTGGGTCAGTCCTTTCAGAGACTGCACAGGGGAATCACAGAGTGGGTCAGTACTTACAGAGGCTACACAGGGGGAATCACAGAGTGGGTCAGTCCTTTCAGAGACTGCACAGGGGAATCACAGAGTGGGTCAGTACTTACAGAGGCTACACAGGGGGAATCACAGAGTGGGTCAGTACTTACAGAGACTACACAGGGGAATCACAGAGTGGGTCTGTACTTACAGAGACTACACAGGGGGAGTCACAGAGTGGGTCAGTGCTTACAGAGACTACACAGGGGAGTCACAGAGTGGGTCTGTACTTACAGAGACTGCACAGGGGGAATCACAGAGTGGGTCAGTACTTGCAGAGACTACACAGGGGGAGTCACAGAGTGGGTCAGTACTTACAGAGGCTACACAGGGGGAATCACAAAGTGGGTCAGTACTTATAGAGACTACACAGGGGGAATCACAGAGTGGGTCAGTACTTATAGAGACAACACAGGGGGAATCACAGAGTGGGTCAGTACTTACAGAGACTACACAGGGGAATCACAGAGTGGGTCAGTACTTACAGAGACTACACAGGGGAATCACAGAGTGGGTCAGTACTTACAGAGACTACACAGGGGGAATCACAGAGTGGGTCAGTACTTACACAGACTACACAGGGGGAATCACAGAGTGGGTCAGTACTTACAGAGACTACAGAGGGGAATCACAGAGTGGGTCAGTACTTACAGAGACTACACAGGGGGAATCACAGAGTGGGTCAGTACTTACAGAGACTACACAGGGGAATCACAGAGTGGGTCAGTACTTACAGAGACTACACAGGGGGAATCACAGAGTGGGTCAGTACTTACACAGACTACACAGGGGGAATCACAGAGTGGGTCAGTACTTACAGAGACTACAGAGGGGAATCACAGAGTGGGTCAGTACTTACAGAGACTACAGAGGGGAATCACAGAGTTGGTCTGAACTTGCAGAGACTACACAGGGGGAATCACAGAGTGGGTCTGTACTTACAGAGACTACACAGGGGAGTCACAGAGTGGGTCAGTACTGACAGAGACAACACAGGGGGAATCACAGAGTGGGTCTGTACTTACAGAGACTACACAGGGGGAGTCACAGAGTGGGTCAGTACTTACAGAGACTACACTGGGGGAATCACAGAGTGGGTCAGTACTTACAGAGACTACACAGGGGAATCACAGAGTGGGTCAGTCCTTTCAGAGACTGCACAGGGGAATCACAGAGTGGGTCAGTACTTACAGAGGCTACACAGTGGGAATCACAGAGTGGGTCAGTCCTTTCAGAGACTGCACAGGGGAATCACAGAGTGGGTCAGTACTTACAGAGGCTACACAGGGGGAATCACAGAGTGGGTCAGTACTTACAGAGACTACAAAGGGGAATCACAGAGTGGGTCTGTACTTACAGAGACTACACAGGGGGAGTCACAGAGTGGGTCAGTGCTTACAGAGACTACACAGGGGAGTCACAGAGTGGGTCTGTACTTACAGAGACTGCACAGGGGGAATCACAGAGTGGGTCAGTACTTGCAGAGACTACACAGGGGGAGTCACAGAGTGGGTCAGTACTTACAGATGCTACACAGGGGGAATCACAAAGTGGGTCAGTACTGACAGAGACAACACAGGGGGAATCACAGAGTGGGTCTGTACTTATAGAGACTACACAGGGGGAATCACAGAGTGGGTCAGTACTTACAGAGACTACACAGGGGAATCACAGAGTGGGTCAGTACTTACAGAGACTACACAGGGGAATCACAGAGTGGGTCAGTACTTACAGAGACTACACAGGGGGAATCACAGAGTGGGTCAGTACTTACACAGACTACACAGGGGGAATCACAGAGTGGGTCAGTACTTACAGAGACTACAGAGGGGAATCACAGAGTGGGTCAGTACTTAGAGAGACTACAGAGGGGAATCACAGAGTTGGTCTGAACTTGCAGAGACTACACAGGGGGAATCACAGAGTGGGTCTGTACTTACAGAGACTACACAGGGGAGTCACAGAGTGGGTCAGTACTGACAGAGACAACACAGGGGGAATCACAGAGTGGGTCTGTACTTACAGAGACTACACAGGGGGAGTCACAGAGTGGGTCAGTACTTACAGAGACTACACTGGGGGAATCACAGAGTGGGTCAGTACTTACAGAGACTACACAGGGGAATCACAGAGTGGGTCAGTCCTTTCAGAGACTGCACAGGGGAATCACAGAGTGTGTCAGTACTTACAGAGGCTAGACAGGGGGAATCACAGAGTGGGTCAGTTCTTTCAGAGACTGCACAGGGGAATCACAGAGTGGGTCAGTACTTACAGAGGCTACACAGGGGGAATCACAGAGTGGGTCAGTACTTACAGAGACTACACAGGGGAATCACAGAGTGGGTCTGTACTTACAGAGACTACACAGGGGGAGTCACAGAGTGGGTCAGTGCTTACAGAGACTACACAGGGGAGTCACAGAGTGGGTCAGTACTCACAGAGACAACACAGGGGGAATCACAGAGTGGGTCTGTACTTACAGAGACTACACAGGGGGAATCACAGAGTGGGTCAGTACTTACAGAGATTACACTGGGGGAATCACAGAGTGGGTCATTACTTATAGAGACGACACAGGGGGAATCACAGAGTGGGTCAGTCCTTTCAGAGACTACACAGGGGAATCACAGAGTGGGTCAATACTTACAGAGGCTACACAGGGGGAATCACAGAGTGGGTCAGTACTTACAGAGACTACACAGGGGAATCACAGAGTGGGTCTGTACTTACAGAGACTACACAGGGGGAATCACAGAGTGGGTCAGTACTTACAGAGACTACACAGGGGGAATCACAGAGTGGGTCATTACTTATAGAGACGACACAGGGGGAATCACAGAGTGGGTCAGTCCTTTCAGAGACTACACAGGGGAATCACAGAGTGGGTCAATACTTACAGAGGCTGCACAGGGGGAATCACAGAGTGGGTCAGTACTTACAGAGACTACACAGGGGAATCACAGAGTGGGTCTGTACTTACAGAGACTACACAGGGGGAGTCACAGAGTGGGTCAGTACTTACATAGACAACACAGGGGGATTCACAGAGTGGGTCTGTACATACAGATACTAGACAGGGGGAATCACAGAGTGGGTCACTACTTGCAGAGATTACGCAGGGAGTCACAGAGTGGGTCAGTACTTACAGAGACAACACAGGTGGAATCACAGAGTGGGTCTGTACTTAAAGAGACTACACAGGGGGAATCACAGAGTGGGTCAGTACTTACAGAGACAACACTGGGGGAATCACAGAGTGGGTCCATACTTACAGAGACGACACAGGGGGAATCACAGAGTGGGTCAGTCCTTTCAGAGACTACACAGGGGAATCACAGAGTGGGTCAGTACTTACAGAGACTACACAGGGGGAGTCACAGAGTGGGTCTGTACTTACAGAGACATCACAGGTGGAATCACAGAGTGGGTCACTACTTGCAGTGATTACGCAGGGGGAGTCACAGAGTGGGTCATTACTTACAGAGACGACACAGGGGGAATCACAGAGTGGGTCAGTCCTTTCACAGACTACACAGGGGAATCGCAGAGTGGGTCAGTACTTACAGAGACAACACAGGGGGAGTCACAGAGTGGGTCTGTACTTACAGAGACTACACAGGGGGAATCACAGAGTGGGTCTGTACTTACAGAGACTACACAGGGGGAATCACAGAGTGGGTCAGTACTTGCAGAGACTACACAGGGAGAATCATAGAGTGGGTCAGTACTTACAAAGACTACACAGGGGGTATCACAGAGTGATTCAGTACTTACAGAGACTACACAGGGGGAATTACAGAGTAGGTCAGTACTTACAGAGACTACACAGGGGGAGTCACAGGGTGGGTCAGTACTTACAGAGACTACACAGGGGGAGTCACAGAGTGGGTCAGTACATACAGAGACTACACAGGGGGAGTCACAGAGTGGGTCAGTACTTACAGAGACTACACAGGGGGAATCACAGAGTGGGTCAGTATTTACAGAGATTACACAGCGGGAGTCACAGAGTGGGTCAGTACTTACAGAGACTACACAGGGAGAGTCACAGAGTGGGTCAGTACTTACAGAGACTACACAGGGGGAGTCACAGAGTGGGTCAGTACTTACAGAGACTACACAGGGGGAGTCACAGAGTTGGTCAGTACTTACAGAGACTACACAGGGAGAGTCACAGAGTGGGTCAGTACTTACAGAGACTACACAGGGGGAATCACAGAGTGGGTCAGTACTTACAGAGGCTACACAGGGGGATTCACAGAGTGGGTCAGTACTTACAGAGAATCTGCACAGGGGGAATCACAGAGTGGGTCAGTACTTACAGAGGCTACCCAGGGGAATCACAGAGTGGGTCTGTACTTACAGAGACTACACAGGGGGAGTCACAGAGTGGGTCAGTACTTACAGAGACTACACAGGGGAATCACAGAGTGGGTCAGTACTTACAGAGACTACACAGGGGAATCACAGAGTGGGTCAGTACTTACACAGACTACACAGGGGGAATCACAGAGTGGGTCAGTACTTACAGAGACTACACAGGGGAATCACAGAGTGGGTCAGTACTTACAAATACTCCACAAGGGGGTCACAGAGTGGATCTGTATTTGCAGAGATTACATGGGGCAATCACAGAGTTGGTCTGTACTTACAGTGTCTCCACAGTGGATACGAATCGGTCTGTACACACTGACATCCACAGCGACAGTGGTAGAGTGGCACTGCATGTTGTAAGGGGAGCTTGGGGTGTGGGTTCGAATCCACACTCCCCTGGGGTCCTGGTGCGATTTATGAGGGTGGGTGAGTAATGAGACACCAGACACAGTGGGTAAGAGAACAAAATGGCTAATGTTGTTTATTTAGAATAGTAAACACCAAGATAGAGGGCATAGGAAGAGGTCATAAATAGCAGTAACGGCACAATCTCACTCAACAACACAAAATATCTCACAATAGGGAAGGGGAAAACAAGAGGTTAAAACATTCCACTCACACACAACCACACCTCTCACTTCCACCCTCCTTAACAATTCCTATCCTAAATTGAGTCTGTGAGGGGGTCTGGGCTATCCTCACAATTCTATCAACTCCGGGGTTCTGGGGTGCACTTATTTCAGCTCGGGGTCCCTCTGGGGTGGGTTTTACGTTGTTCGGTTCGGTTTTCCTCCTCAATGTTGCATCGGTTTATTCTCTTTGCCTTTCGGTTAGCTCCTGAGCAAAAAGCTGCTGGAGTTAAGTACACCTTCCCCAGAGCGAGGGCCCTGTGAAAAGCTGACTCGAACTGCTTCAAAAGCTGACTCGAACTGCTTCAAAAGCTGACTCGAACTGCTTCAAAAGCTGACTCTAACTGCTTCAAAAGCTGACTCTAACTGCTTCAAAAGCTGACTCTAACTGCTTACTCCTCTCTCCGGCTGGTTCTACACTCCCGGTGGTTCTACACTCCCGGTGGTTCTACATTCCCGGTGGTTCTACACCCCCGGTGGTTCTACATTCCCGGTGGTTCTACATTCCCGGTGGTTCTACACTCCCGGTGGTTCCACACTCCCGGTGGTTCTACATTCCCGGTGGTTCTACATTCCCGGTGGTTCCACACCCCCGGTGGTTCTACATTCCCGGTGGTTCCACACTCCCGGTGGTTCTACATTCCCGGTGGTTCTACACCCCCGGTGGTTCTACATTCCCGGTGGTTCTACACTCCCGGTGGTTCTACACCCCCGGTGGTTCTACATTCCCGGTGGTTCTACATTCCCGGTGGTTCTACATTCCCGGTGGTTCTACACCCCCGGTGGTTCTACATTCCCGGTGGTTCTACACCCCCGGTGGTTCTACATTCCCGGTGGTTCTACATTCCCGGTGGTTCTACACTCCCGGTGGTTCTACACTCCCGGTGGTTCTACATTCCCGGTGGTTCTACATTCCCGGTGGTTCTACACTCCCGGTGGTTCTACATTCCCGGTGGTTCTACATTCCCGGTGGTTCCACACCCCCGGTGGTTCTACATTCCCGGTGGTTCTACACCCCCGGTGGTTCTACATTCCCGGTGGTTCTACATTCCCGGTGGTTCTACATTCCCGGTGGTTCTACACCCCCGGTGGTTCTACATTCCCGGTGGTTCTACACTCCCGGTGGTTCTACACCCCCGGTGGTTCTACACTCCCGGTGGTTCTACATTCCCGGTGGTTCGACACTCCCGGTGGTTCTACATTCCCGGTGGTTCCACACTCCCGGTGGTTCTACATTCCCGGTGGTTCCACACTCCCGGTGGTTCTACATTCCCGGTGGTTCCACACTCCCGGTGGTTCTACATTCCCGGTGGTTCTATACCCCCGGTGGTTCTACATTCCCGGTGGTTCTACATTCCCGGTGGTTCCACACTCCCGGTGGTTCTACACTCCCGGTGGTTCTACATTCCCGGTGGTTCTACACTCCCGGTGGTTCTACATTCCCGGTGGTTCTACACCCCCGGTGGTTCTACATTCCCGGTGGTTCTACATTCCCGGTGGTTCTACATTCCCGGTGGTTCTACACTCCCGGTGGTTCTACATTCCCGGTGGTTCTACACCCCCGGTGGTTCTACATTCCCGGTGGTTCTACATTCCCGGTGGTTCTACACCCCCGGTGGTTCTACATTCCCGGTGGTTCTACATTCCCGGTGGTTCTACACTCCCGGTGGTTCTACACCCCCCGTGGTTCTACATTCCCGGTGGTTCTACATTCCCGGTGGTCCTACATTCCCGGTGGTTCTACATTCCCGGTGGTTCTACACTCCCGGTGGTTCCACACTCCCGGTGGTTCTACATTCCCGGTGGTTCTACACCCCCGGTGGTTCTACATTCCCGGTGGTTCTACATTCCCGGTGGTTCTACATTCCCGGTGGTTCTACACCCCCGGTGGTTCTACATTCCCGGTGGTTCTACACTCCCGGTGGTTCTACATTCCCGGTGGTTCCACATTCCCGGTGGTTCTACATTCCCGGTGGTTCCACACTCCCGGTGGTTCTACATTCCCGGTGGTTCTACATTCCCGGTGGTTCTACACCCCCGGTGGTTCTACATTCCCGGTGGTTCTACATTCCCGGTGGTTCCACACTCCCGGTGGTTCTACACCCCCGGTGGTTCTACATTCCCGGTGGTTCTACATTCCCGGTGGTTCTACATTCCCGGTGGTTCTACACCCCCGGTGGTTCTACATTCCCGGTGGTTCTACATTCCCGGTGGTTCTACACCCCCGGTGGTTCTACATTCCCGGTGGTTCTACATTCCCGGTGGTTCTACATTCCCGGTGGTTCTACATTCCCGGTGGTTATACACTCCCGGTGGTTCTACACCCCCGGTGGTTCTACATTCCCGGTGGTTCTACATTCCCGGTGGTTCTACATTCCCGGTGGTAAGTTTGGGCGGGGAGATAGCTTTGAATATTTAATCAGAAGATGTCCCAGGTACAGGTAGGTGTGAGGACAGGGTATTGTTTCAGTGCACATTGGTGCCTCAACATCTGCTGGACCATTGTCCACTGTCCATATTAATTATTAGATGATGGTCCACATTCATAATTTGAGTAGGGGTGAGTCATATTTTCAAACTGGGCCAGGTAGTCCCCATTGGTTGAGGATTTCCCCGCTTCAGGCCCGACTCGACCCCTGATTGGCCGGCCAGATTGCACTTTCCCCATTGGCCAGTGCCTCTGTCTCACTTGTGAGCCAGACTCCACAATGTCTGTATCCACCCACACGTTACCCAGCCTGCCTGGTCTGAGGGTTTTACTTGGCCAAAAATGTTGATTTAAAGTGTATAGGACGATCCCATGGTAGTTAACTTGTCCTGAGGATGCTCCAATAAAATGCGGCCGTGGATTTTTGAACCTTCCACTCCCCCATTAAAACACTCGGTCTCAGGGTGTTTTCAAAATGTGAAGCAAAACCTTTTCCCTCTCACAGAGCCAATCTTCCCCAAATCTTACCTAAACCCACGATAAAACATTAAAATACACCAATGGTATTCATACATTTGGAATCAATACAATACCGAAAATGTAAAAATGTTTCTCAACCAATGCCCTTCACCAAAACCACAATAGTACACAGTATCACACCTGATAGTATTACAGATAGGGAGGTACGGACCTTTTACAAGGTGCAGACTTTTCTTTACAGTGTAATACATTCGGCTCGTACAATCAGTCCCGTCATACTACATAGACTTTGTGAGCCCTCCCTTTTTGTTTGACCTTTGACTTGGCCTCCCACATAACTTTCTCAAGTTTTAAACCACGGCCCTTTCTCCTAGGCTGGCAGTGGATCGCCAGTAAATCGGCTCCGATGACCAGCTGTGCCACGATCAGGGCGTGAGAGAGGATGCAGTCCCAGGCCGGGACCCCTACATCCAACCCCCAATCCCACCAGGGCCTTGGATTTAAGTCAGTTATCTGGGCTCCCAATTTTACTGTTTGTTGTTGTCGGGTGAAATAATGTTTCTGAGATTTTGTGCTGCTTTGAACAGATCTGTCAGGTGCTCTGGTAAAAATGGAATGTGGTATCCGAAATGTGCTCCGTCATTGTCCATGCTATTAATCATTGATGCCCCGGTGTTGAAACCGGTAAAAACATCATTCCACATCCCTCTTCTGTGTCTTTTCGGTTTGACGTTGTCTTTGGGTTGTAGGCCGTAAAGCAAAGTCTTGTTCAAATAGCCAAAATCGAGCTCGGAGAATGTCCTGAACATTTCTCGAAGGAGAGCCTGGTAGAGGTGTTCTGTCTCTTTTGGGACCACTCAGGTAGGTGCACCTCGGTAAGGTTTAGGATGACGGAGGCCACGGCCTAGTGGACCCCCTGGTATAGCAGCTTGTCCGTGGGAACAAAACCAAACCGTTCTGTGGTCCCTGGGTGGTGGTCGGGCATCTGTCCGTGTCAGTTGGTTCGGTCGGGGCTGTGGGCAGGGGCTGTCTGGGGTGTGAGCTTAACTCGGTGGCGTGGATGGAGCTGGGGTGGCTTACTATGCATGTGACCATGCTCCGGTCCCATCCCATCCCCTCCCCTTCATCCCGCCACTGTCGGGAGAACGCTATAGAGATGCCTGCCGGGCATATCTTCTCTGATCCCACATGCACACACACACCCTCCTAACTCCGCCTCCCACCATTTATCCCAACACACACTCACTCCCCCACCCCTGGGTGCCCGTGATGGTCCGGTGGGTGCAGTTGTCCAGTCTCTCCCAATCTGCTGTCGGGTTTCCCATGTCCTTGCTCAGCTTCCTGAGCCATCACCACCTTCCCACCGGGATGTGTCCCTTACAGGTCAGGCCAACCCTCTTCCCAACCACTGCCCTAACCCGGGATGTGTCCCTTACAGGTCAGGCAAACCCTCTTCCCAACCACTCCCCTAACCCGGGATGTGGTCACCTCAATGCTGGGGCAGGAGACTGATGTTTCCCCATATGTGACCCCGGGGTGTGGAGTATCGAGTGGAACTGGACCCCAGCCACCCTGGCCACCTTCCCCTGTGGGTATATATTGTGGTCCCTCTACCCCTGGTGACCCTTCTCCTGTGGTGACAGTCAGTGCCTGCCCCACCGAGCATCCAAAAATAATGGGTCTTCAGTCTCTCCCGGGTAGCCGATGTACAATCTGGTGTAGGTGCACAGGACCAGGATTTTCCTCATCTCTGGTTCCTCTTCTGAAAGACAAAACCTCATTTGGTTCAAAACCCCTGAGCCCCCTGGCTCATCCCTCCCCCATTTCCCACTCTGTCTCCATCTCACAGTACCCCTGCACGGGTTTAAACTGTGTGTGCCTATCGGTCTGGCCGCAAACCCCAATCTTACTGTGGGAGTCAAGGGGTTTCAACTAATAAACACTTGAAACAACAGACAAACCTCACACAAAAGAGGAAGTGAGAGAAAAGAATAAGTCCAGGCTCCCTATCCTATTGGCTCAAAAGCCTGACTGTTACACTCCCGATATTGCAGAGCCCACCTGAGCCCCACAACACTAGAGAGCACTTTATATATATCTGTACACACCGACTGCTCTCCTTTTTAACCTGCTTGTCACCCTTCCCGGGTGGCTGTGCTAATTCCTGGGACGCTCCTTGGTTTTCCTTTTATGTGGGGGAATGTAGGGGGGAGACCAACTCTCCTTTGGCCTCTTGGGCCGGACCGACCTCCGCGGCCCCTCTGTCTCCCCTGCCAAGGTGTCCCCCGAGCTTCGGGTGGTGCTTACTGGGCTGGTACAGCCCCTCACCCCCTCCAGGGATGGCTCACTGCCCTCGGGAGCAACGGAAATTCCCCGGCAGGCTCCTCACTGCCGGGGACTCCTGTATCCTCTGGGGGCTTTGGGTTGTACAAGGGTTCCACCCGAAACCACTCGCAGTGATACTCTCACAGTGTTTCCTCAGTTCTTCCAGGGACCACTCACTACTGGGACCCGCTGTCACACTCTCTCCTGCAGGCTCTGGGCTGTCTGCACCGAAGGCTAGGCTATCCCCGACAGGCTCCTCACTGTCGGTGGTCCCTTCCTCGCGTACAACCCCTTCCCCGTCAGGAGACTCTCGTTCCTCCAGGGACCACTCACTGCTGGGACCCGCTGTCACCCTCTCTCCTGCAGGCTCTGGGCTGTCTGCACCGAAGGCTAGGCTATCCCGACAGGCTCCTCACTGTCAGTGGTCCCTTCCTCGCGTACAACCCCCTCCCTGTCAGGAGACCTTGGCTGTGGGGTCACGTCCAGTGACTGGCTGCCTGCCCCACACGGCCCATTTCCCCAAGTACCTCTCGGGAAAGTAAAACAGGCTGCTAGGGATGGAGGCACCCTTGGCTGTGGAGTCCGAGCGTATCTCCTAACGGATGGAGGTGAGTCCTAGTCCCATATGTAAGGTGGGAATCCCCCTTCCTGTGGGTCACAAATCTGTGGGTAGTTTGTACCTGTGAAGCAACTCACTGCTCCTTGTGGTGGGATCGGTGGGGCTGCAGTGGTGGGCTGGGGGCCTGGGCTTCCCGCCGGGATTATCCCTCCGGGCTGCCCTTTCCCACGAGGTTTTGCCTTGTTGGGGTTAAACAGAATACATTGGTTAATGCGAAACCATTTAACCTGGCGGGACATCTTGCCCGCGTATACCATGGGGCGTGCCTTATCGACAATGCTGTGGGGAGCTTGGGATGTGGGTTCGAATACACACTCCAAGCTCCCCTTACACACTGACTGGTGTCACTCAGTCCCTCTCTCTCGGGGAGATGTCTGAACACTGACTGGTGTCCCTCAGTCCCTCTCTCTCGGGGAGATGTCTGAACACTGATTGGTGTCTCTCGGTCCCTCTCTCTCGGGGAGATGTCTGAACACTGATTGGTGTCTCTCAGTCCCTCTCTCTCGGGGAGATGTCTGAACACTGACTGGTGTCTCTCAGTCCCTCTCTCTCGGGGAGATATCTGTACACTGACTGGTGTCTCTCAGTCCCTCTCTCTCGGGGAGATATCTGTACACTGACTGGTGTCTCTCAGTCCCTCTCCCTCAGGGATATCTGTACACTAACTGGTAACTCTCAGTCCCTCTCCCTTGCGCAGATAACTGTACACTGACTGCTGTCTCACAGTCCCCTCTCTCTCTGGGAGATATTTGTACACTGACTGGTATCTCTCAGTCCGTCTCCCTCAGGGAGATATCTGTACACTGATTGGTGTCTCTCAGTTCCTCTCCCTCAGGGAGATATGTGTACACAGACTGGTGTCTCTCAGTCCCTCTCCCTCAGGGAGATGTGTGTACACTGACTGGTGTCTTTCAGTCCCTCTCCCTCAGGGAGATATCTGTACACTGACTGGTGTCTCACAGTACCTCTCCCTTAGGGAGATATCTGTACACTGACTGGTGTCTTTCAGTCCCTCTCCCTTAGGGAGATATCTGTACACTGACTGGTGTCTCTCAGTTCCTCTCCCTCAGGGATATATCTGAACAGACTGGTGTCTCTCAGTCCCTCTCCCTCAGGGAGTTATCTCTACACTGACGGGTGTCTCTCAGTCCCTCTCCCTCAGGAAGTTATCTGTACACTGATTGGTGTCTTTCAGTCCCTCTCCCTCAGGGAGATATCTGTACAATGACTGGTGTCTCTCAGTCCCTCTCCCTCAGGGAGATATATGTACACTGACTGCTGTCTCTCAGCCCCTCCCCCTCAGGGAGATATGTGTACACAGACTGGTGACTCTCAGTCCCTCTCCCTCAGGGAGATGTGTGTACACTGACTGGTGTCTTTCAGTCCCTCTCCCTCAGGAGATATCTGTACACTGACTGCTGTCTCTCAGTCCCCTCTCCCTCAAGGATATCTGCACATTGACTAGTGTCTCTCAGTCCCCTCCCTCTCGGGGAGATATCTGTACACTGACTGGTGTCTCTCAGACCCTCTCCCTCAGAGAGATATCTGCACACTGACTGGTGTCTCTCAGTCCCTCTCCCTCAGGGAGATGTCTGTACACTGACTTCTGTCTCTCAGTCCCCTGACTCTCGGGGAGATATCTGTGCACTGACTGCTGTCTCTCAGTCCCCTCTCCCTCAGGGATATCTGTACATTGAATGGTGTCTCTCAGTCCCCTCTCTCTCGGGGAGATATCTGTACACTAACTGGTATCTCTCAGTCCCTCTACCTTGGGGAGATATCTGTACACTGACTGGTGTCTCTCAGTACCCTCTCTCTCAGGAATTTGTCCGTACACTGACTGCTGTCTCTGAGTACCTCTCCCTCAGCGAGATATCTGTACACTGACTGGTGTCTCTCAGTCCCCTCTCCCTCAGGGAGATATCTATACACTGACTGGTGTCTCTCAGTCCCTCTTCCGTGAGGGAGATATCTGTACACTGATTGGTGTCTCTCAGTCCCTCTCCCTCAGGGAGATATCTGTACACTGACTGGTGTCTTTCAGTCCCTCTCCCTCAGGGAAATATCTGTACACTGACTGGTGTCTCTCAGTCCCTCTCCCTCAGGGAGATATCTGTACACTGATTGGTGTCCCTCAGTCCCTCTCCCTCAGGGAGATATCTGTACACTGACTGGTGTCTCTAAGTACCCTCTCCCTCAGAGAGATATCTGTACACTGACTGGTGTCTCTCAGTCACTCTCTCCCCGGGGGATATCTGTACACTGACTGCTGTCTCTCAGTCCACTCAACCTCAGGGAGATATCTGTACACTGACTGCTGTCTCTCAGTCCACTCTCCCTCAAGGAGATATCTGTACATTGACTGGTGTCTCTCAGTCCATCTCCCTCAGGGAGATATCTGTACACTGACTGGTGTCTCTCAGTCTCGCTCTCCCTCAGGGAGATATCTGTACACTGACTGGTGTCTCTCAGTCCCTCTCTCCCTCAGGGACATAGCTGTACACTAACTGGTGTCTCTCAGTCCCCTCTCTACCTCAGGGAGATATCTATACACTGACTGGTGTCTCTCAGTCCCTCTCTCCCTCAGGGAGATATCTGGATACTGACTGGTGTCTCTCAGTCCCTCTCCCTCAGGGAGATATCTGTACACTGACTGGTGTCTCTCAGTCCCTATCGCTCAGGGAGATAACTGAAAACTGACTGGTGTCTCTTAATTCCTCTCCCTCAGGGAGATACCTGTACACTGACTTGGGTCTCTCAGTTCCTCTCCGTCAGGGAGATATCTGTACACTGACTGGTGTCTCTCAGTCCGTCTCCCTCAGGGAGATATCTGTACAGTGACTGGTGTCTCTCAGTTCCTCTCCGTCAGGGAGATATCTGTACACTGACTGGTGTCTCTCAGTCCGTCTCCCTCAGGGAGATATCTGTACACTGACTGGTGTCTCTCAGTCCCTATCCCACAGGGAGATATCTGTACACTGACTGGTGTCTCTTAGTTCCTCTCCCTCAGGGAGATATCTGTACACTGACTGGTGTCTCTCAGTCCCTCTCCCTTAGGGAGATATCTGTACACTGACTGGTGTCTCTCAGTTCCTCTCCCTCAGTGAGATATCTGTACACTGACTGGTGTCTCTCAGTCCGTCTCCCTCAGGGAGATATCTGTACACTGACTGGTGTCTCTTAGTTCATCTCCCTCAGGGAGATATCTGTACACTGACTGGTGTCTCTCAGTTCCTCTCCCTCAGGGAGATATTTGTACACTGACTGGTATCTCTCAGTTCCTCTCCCTCAGGGAGATATCTGCACACTGACTGCTGTCTCTCAGTCCCTCCCCCTCAGGGAGATATCTGTACATTGACTGGTGACTCTCAGTCCCTCTACCTCAGGATAATATGTGTACACAGATTGGTCTCTGTCAGTCCCTCTCCCTCAGGGAGATGTGTGTACACTGACTGGTGTCTTTTAGTCCCTCTCCCTCAGGGAGATATCTGGACACTGACTGATGTCTCTCAGTCCCTCTCTCTCTGGGGGACATCTGTGCACTGACTGCTGTCTCTCAGTCCACTCTCCCTCGGGGAGATATTTGTACACTGACTGCTGTCCCTCAGTCCCCTCTCCCTCAGGGATATCTGTACATTGACTGGTGTCGCTCAGTCCCTATCCCTCAGGGAGATATCTGTACACTGACTGGTGTCTCTTAGTTCCTCTCCCTCAGAGAGATATCTATACAGTGACTGCTGTCGCTCAGTCCACTCTCCCTCAGGGAGATATCTGTACACTGACTGCTGTCTCTCAGTCCCTTTCCCTCAGGGAGATATATGTACACGGATTGGTGTCTCTCAGTCCCTCACCCTCAGGGAGATATCTGTACACTGACGGCTGTCTCTCAGTCCCTTTCCCTCAGGGAGATATATGTACACGGATTGGTGTCTCTCAGTCCCTCACCCTCAGGGAGGTATCTGTACACTGACTGGTGTCTCTCAGTCCCTCTCCCTCAAGTAGATATGTGCACAGAGACTGTTGTCTCTCATTCCCTCTCCCTCAGGGAGATGTGTGTACACTGACTGGTGTCTCTCAGTCCCTCTCCCTCGGGGAGATATCTGTACACTGACTGCTGTCTCTCAGTCTCCTCTCCCTCAGGGAGATGTCTGTACACTGACTTCTGTCTCTCAGTCCCCTCTCGCTCGGGGAGATATCTGTACACTGACTGGTGTCTCTCATTCCCATCTCCCTCAGGGACATCTGTACATTGACTGGTGTCTCTCAGACCCCTCTCTCTCGGGGAGATATCTGTACACTCACTGGTATCTCTCAGTCCCTCTCCCTCAGGGAATTAACTGGACACTGACTGGTGTCTCTCAGTCCCTCTCTCCCTCAGGGAGATATCTGGACAGTGACTGGTGTCTCTCAGTTCCTATCCCTCAGGGAGATAACTGAAAACTGACTGGTGTCTCTTAGTTCCTCTCCCTCAGGGAGATACCTGTACACTGACTGGTGTCTCTCAGTTCCTCTCCCTCAGGGAGATAACTGAAAACTGACTGGTGTCTCTTAGTTCCTCTCCCTCAGGGAGATACCTGTACACTGACAGGTGTCTCTCAGTTCCTCTCCCTCAGGGAGATATCTGTACACTGACTGGTGTCTCTCAGTCCCTCTCCCTCAGGGAGATATCTGTACACTGACTGGTGTCTCTCAGTTCCTCTCCCTCAGGGAGATACCTGTACCCTGACTGGTGTCTCTCAGTCCCTATCCCTCAGGGAGATAACTGAAAACTGACTGGTGTCTCTCAGTCCCTCTCCCTCAAGGAGATACCTGTACATTGACTGGTGCCTCTCAGTCCCTCTACCTCAGGGAAATATGTGTACACAGACTGGTCTCTGGCAGTTCCTCTCCCTCAGGGAGATGTGTGTACACTGACTGGTGTCTTTCAGTCCCTCTCCCTCAGGGAGATATCTGTACACTGACTGGTGTCTCTCAGTCCTTCTCTCTCTGGGGGATATCTGTGCACTGACTGCTGTCTCTCAGTACCCTCTCCCTCAGGGATATCTGTACATTGACTGGTGTCTCTCAGTCCCTTCTCCCTCAGGGAGATATCTGTACACTGACTGGTCTCTCTCAGTCCCTCTCTCTCTCAGGGAGATATCTGTACATTGACTGGTGTC
This sequence comes from Pristiophorus japonicus, assembly GCF_044704955.1. Taxonomy (NCBI): domain Eukaryota; kingdom Metazoa; phylum Chordata; class Chondrichthyes; family Pristiophoridae; genus Pristiophorus; species Pristiophorus japonicus. Next base: position 426,751 of record NW_027252813.1, read on the forward strand.
TCTCAGTCCCTCTCCCTCAGGGAGATATCTGTACACTGACTGGTGTCTCTCAGTCCCTATCCCTCAGGGAGATATCTGTACACTGACTGGTGTCTCTCAGTCCCTATTCCTCAGGGAGATATCTGTGCACTGACTGGTGTCTCTCAGTCCCTCTCCATCGGGGAGATATCTGTACACTGACTGGTGTCTCTCAGTCCCTCTCCCTCAGGGAGATATCTGTACACTGACTGGTGTCTCTCAGTCCCTATCCCTCAGGGAGATATCTGTACACTGACTGGTGTCTCTCAGTCCCTCTCCATCAGGGAGATATCTGTACACTGAGTGGTGTCTCTTAGCTCCTCTCCCTCAGGGAGATATCTGTACACTGACTGGTGTCTCTCAGTCCGTCTCCCTCAGGGAGATATCTGCACACTGACTGGTGTCTCTTAGTTCCTCTCCCTCATGGAGATATCTGCACACTGACTGCTGTCTCTCAGTCCCTCTCCCTCAGGGAAATATCTGTATATTGACTGGTGTCTCTCAGTCCCTCTATCTCAGGGAAATATGTGTACACAGACTGGTCTCTGTCAGTCCCTCTCCCTCAGGGAGATGTGTGTACACTGACTGGTGTCTTTCAGTCACTCTCCCTCGGAGATATCTGTACACTGACTGGTGTCTCTCAGTCCCTCTCTCTCTGGGGGATATCTGTGCACTGACTGCTGTCTCTCAGTCCACTCTCCTTCAGGGATATCTGTACATTGACAGGTGTCTCTCAGTCCCCTCTCCCTCAGGGAGATATCTGTACACTAACTGGTGTCTCTCAGTCCCTCTCCCTCAGGGAGATATCTGTACACTAACTGGTAACTCTCAGTCCCTCTCCCTTGCGCAGAAAACTGTACACTGACTGGTATCTCTCAGTCCCTCTCTCTCTGGGGGATATCTGTGCACTGACTGCTGTCTCTCAGTCCACTCTCCCTCAGGGATATCTGTACATTGACTGGTGTCTCTCAGTCCCCTCTCCCTCAGGGAGATATCTGTACACTGACTGGTGTCTCTCAGTCCCTCTCTCTCGGGGAGACATCTGTACAGTGACTGGTGACTCTCAGTCCCTCTCTCTCGGGGAGATATCTGTACACTGACTGGTGTCTCTCAGTCCCTCTCTCTCGGGGAGATATCTGTACACTGACTGGTGTCTCTCAGTCCCTCTCTCTCGGGGAGATATCTGTACATTGACTGGTGTCTCTCAGTCCCTGCTCCCTCAGGGAAATATCTGTACACTGACAGGTGTCTCTCAGTCCCTCTCCCTCAGGGTAATATCTGTAAACTGACTGGTGTTTCTGAGCCCCTCTCACTCGGAGATATCTGTACACTGACTGGTATCTCTCAGTCCCTCTCTTTCAGGGAGATATCTGTACACTGACTGGTGTTTCTGAGTCCCCTCTCCCTCAGGGAGATATTTGTACACTGACTGGTATCTCTCAGTCCCTCTCCCTCAGGGAGATTTCTGTACACTGACTGGTGTTTCTGAGTCCCCTCTCACTCAGGGAGATATCTGTACACTGACTGGTATCTCTCAGACCCTCTCCCTCAGGGAGATATCTGTACACTGACAGGTTTCTCTCAGTCCCTCTCCCTCAGGGAAATATCTGTAAACTGACTGGGATCTCTCAGTCCCTCCCCCTCAGGGAGATATCTGTACACTGACAGGTGTCTCTCAGTCCCTCTCCCTCAGGGAGATATCTGTAAACTGACTGGTATCTCTCAGTCCCTCTCCCTCAGGGTAATATCTGTAAACTGACTGGTATCTCTCAGTCCCTCCCCCTCAGGGAGATATCTGTACACTGACTGGTGTTTCTGAGTCCCCTCTCACTCGGAGATATCTGTACACTGACTGGTGTCTCTCAGTCCCCTCTCCCTCAGGAGATATTTGTACACTGACTGGTATCTCTCAGTCCCTCCCCCTCAGGGAGATATCTGTACACTGACTGGTGTTTCTGAGTCCCCTCTCACTCAGGGAGATATCTGTACACTGACTGGTGTCTCTCAGTCCCCTCCCCCTCAGGGAGATATCTGTACACTGACTGGTGTCTCTCCGTCCGTCTCCCTCAGGGAGATATCTGTACACTGACTGGTGTTTTTGAGTCCCCTCTCCCTCAGGGAGATATCTGTACACTGACTGGTATCTCTCAGTTCCTCTCCCTCAGGGAGATATCTGTACACTGACTGGTGTTTCTGAGTCCCCTCTCCCTCAGGGAGATATTTGTACACTGACTGGTATCTCTCAGTCCCTCTCCCTCAGGGGGATATCTGTACACTGACTGGTGTTTCTGAGTCCCCTCTCACTCAGGGAGATATCTGTACACTGACTGCTGTCTCTCAGTCCCTCTCCCTCAGGGAGATATCTGTACACTGACTGGTATCTCTCAGTCCCTCTCCCTCAGGGAGATATCTGTACACTGACTACTGTCTCTCAGTCCCCTCTCACTCAGGGAGATATCTGTACACTAACTGCTGTCTCTCAGTTCCTCTCCCTCAGGGAGATATCTGTACACTGACTGCTGTCTCTCAGTCCCTCTCCCTCAGAGAGATATCTGTACACTGACTGGTATCTCTCAGTCCGTCTCCCTCAGGGAGATATCTGTACATTGACTGGTGTCTCTCAGTCCCTCCCCCTCAGGGAGATATCTGTACACGGACTGGTGTCTCTCAGTCCCCTCTCACTCAGGGAGATATCTGTACACTGACTGGTGTCTCTCCGTCCGTCTCCCTCAGGGAGATATCTGTACATTGACTGGTGTCTCTCAGTCCCTTCTCACTCAGGGAGATATCTGTACACTGACTGGTATCTCTCAGACCCTCTCCCTCAGGGAGATATCTGTACACTGACTGGTATCTCTCAGTCCCTCCCCCTCAGGGAGATATCTGTACACTGACTGGTGTTTCTGAGTCCCCTCTCACTCAGGGAGATATCTGTACACTGACTGGTGTCTCTCAGTCCCCTCCCCCTCAGGGAGATATCTGTACACTGACTGGTGTCTCTCCGTCCGTCTCCCTCAGGGAGATATCTGTACACTGACTGGTGTTTTTGAGTCCCCTCTCCCTCAGGGAGATATCTGTACACTGACTGGTATCTCTCAGTCCCTCTCCCTCAGGGAGATATCTGTACACTGACTGGTGTTTCTGAGTCCCCTCTCCCTCAGGGAGATATTTGTACACTGACTGGTATCTCTCAGTCCCTCTCCCTCAGGGAGATATCTGTACACTGACTGGTGTTTCTGAGTCCCCTCTCACTCAGGGAGATATCTGTACACTGACTGCTGTCTCTCAGTCCCTCTCCCTCAGGGAGATATCTGTACACTGACTGGTATCTCTCAGTCCCTCTCCCTCAGGGAGATATCTGTACACTGACTGGTGTCTCTCCGTCCGTCTCCCTCAGGGAGATATCTGTTCATTGACTGGTGTCTCTCAGTCCCTCTCCCTCAGGGAGATATCTGTACACTGACTGGTGTCTCTCAGTCCCTCTCCCTCAGGGAGATGCCTGTACACTGACTGGTGTCTCTCAGTCCCCTCTCCCTCAGGGAGATATCTGTGCACTGACTGGTGTCTCTCAGACCCTCTCCCTCAGAGAGATATCTGCACACTGACTGGTGTCTCTCAGTCCCTCTCCCTCAGGGAGATGTCTGTACACTGACTTCTGTCTCTCAGTCCCCTGACTGTCGGGGAGATATCTGTGCACTGACTGCTGTCTCTCAGTCCCCTCTCCCTCAGGGATATCTGTACATTGAATGGTGTCTCTCAGTCCCCTCTCTCTCGGGGAGATATCTGTACACTAACTGGTATCTCTCAGTCCCTCTACCTTGGGGAGATATCTGTACACTGACTGGTGTCTCTCAGTACCCTCTCTCTCAGGAATTTGTCCGTACACTGACTGCTGTCTCTGAGTACCTCTCCCTCAGCGAGATATCTGTACACTGACTGGTGTCTCTCAGTCCCCTCTCCCTCAGGGAGATATCTATACACTGACTGGTGTCTTTCAGTCCCTCTCCCTCAGGGAAATATCTGTACACTGACTGGTGTCTCTCAGTCCCTCTCCCTCAGGGAGATATCTGTACACTGATTGGTGTCCCTCAGTCCCTCTCCCTCAGGGAGATATCTGTACACTGACTGGTGTCTCTAAGTACCCTCTCCCTCAGAGAGATATCTGTACACTGACTGGTGTCTCTCAGTCACTCTCTCCCCGGGGGATATCTGTACACTGACTGCTGTCTCTCAGTCCACTCAACCTCAGGGAGATATCTGTACACTGACTGCTGTCTCTCAGTCCACTCTCCCTCAAGGAGATATCTGTACATTGACTGGTGTCTCTCAGTCCATCTCCCTCAGGGAGACATCTGTACACTGACTGGAATCTCTCAGTCTCGCTCTCCCTCAGGGAGATATCTGTACACTGACTGGTGTCTCTCAGTCCCTCTCTCCCTCAGGGACATAGCTGTACACTAACTGGTGTCTCTCAGTCCCCTCTCTACCTCAGGGAGCTATCTATACACTGACTGGTGTCTCTCAGTCCCTCTCTCCCTCAGGGAGATATCTGGATACTGACTGGTGTCTCTCAGTCCCTCTCCCTCAGGGAGATATCTGTACACTGACTGGTGTCTCTCAGTCCCTATCGCTCAGGGAGATAACTGAAAACTGACTGGTGTCTCTTAATTCCTCTCCCTCAGGGAGATACCTGTACACTGACTTGGGTCTCTCAGTTCCTCTCCGTCAGGGAGATATCTGTACACTGACTGGTGTCTCTCAGTCCGTCTCCCTCACGGAGATATCTGTACAGTGACTGGTGTCTCTCAGTTCCTCTCCGTCAGGGAGATATCTGTACACTGACTGGTGTCTCTCAATCCGTCTCCCTCAGGGAGATATCTGTACACTGACTGGTGTCTCTCAGTCCCTATCCCACAGGGAGATATCTGTACACTGACTGGTGTCTCTTAGTTCCTCTCCCTCAGGGAGATATCTGTACACTGACTGGTGTCTCTCAGTCCCTCTCCCTTAGGGAGATATCTGTACACTGACTGGTGTCTCTCAGTTCCTCTCCCTCAGTGAGATATCTGTACACTGACTGGTGTCTCTCAGTCCGTCTCCCTCAGGGAGATATCTGTACACTGACTGGTGTCTCTTAGTTCATCTCCCTCAGGGAGATATCTGTACACTGACTGGTGTCTCTCAGTTCCTCTCCCTCAGGGAGATATCTGCACACTGACTGCTGTCTCTCAGTCCCTCCCCCTCAGGGAGATATCTGTACATTGACTGGTGACTCTCAGTCCCTCTACCTCAGGATAATATGTGTACACAGATTGGTCTCTGTCAGTCCCTCTCCCTCAGGGAGATGTGTGTACACTGACTGGTGTCTTTTAGTCCCTCTCCCTCAGGGAGATATCTGGACACTGACTGATGTCTCTCAGTCCCTCTCTCTCTGGGGGACATCTGTGCACTGACTGCTGTCTCTCAGTCCACTTTCCCTCGGGGAGATATTTGTACACTGACTGGTGTCTCTCAGTCCCTCTCCCTCAGGGATATCTGTACATTGACTGGTGTCGCTCAGTCCCTATCCCTCAGGGAGATATCTGTACACTGACTGGTGTCTCTTAGTTCCTCTCCCTCAGAGAGATATCTATACAGTGACTGCTGTCGCTCAGTCCACTCTCCCTCAGGGAGATATCTGTACACTGACTGCTGTCTCTCAGTCCCTTTCCCTCAGGGAGATATATGTACACGGATTGGTGTCTCTCAGTCCCTCACCCTCAGGGAGATATCTGTACACTGACTGCTGTCTCTCAGTCCCTTTCCCTCAGGGAGATATATGTACACGGATTGGTGTCTCTCAGTCCCTCTCCCTCAGGGAGATATCTGTACACTGACTGGTGTCTCTCAGTCCCTCTCTCCCTCAGGGACATATCTGTACACTAACTGCTTTTTCATCAGCCCCTCCCCCTCAAGGAGATATCTGTACACTGACTGGTGCCCTCAGTCCATCGCCCTCAGGGAGATATCTGTACACTGACTGGTGTCTCTCAGTCCCTCTCCCTCAGGGAGATGTGTGTACACTGACTGGTGTCTTTCAGTCCATCGCCCTCAGGGAGATATCTGTACACTGACTGGTGTCTCTCAGTCCCTCTCCCTCAAGTAGATATGTGCACAGAGACTGTTGTCTCTCATTCCCTCTCCCTCAGGGAGATGTGTGTACACTGACTGGTGTCTCTCAGTCCCTCTCCCTCGGGGAGATATCTGTACACTGACTGCTGTCTCTCAGTCTCCTCTCCCTCAGGGAGATGTCTGTACACTGACTGGTGTCTCTCATTCCCATCTCCCTCAGGGACATCTGTACATTGACTGGTGTCTCTCAGACCCCTCTCTCTCGGGGAGATATCTGTACACTCACTGGTATCTCTCAGTCCCTCTCCCTCAGGGAATTAACTGGACACTGACTGGTGTCTCTCAGTCCCTCTCTCCCTCAGGGAGATATCTGGACAGTGACTGGTGTCTCTCAGTTCCTATCCCTCAGGGAGATAACTGAAAACTGACTGGTGTCTCTTAGTTCCTCTCCCTCAGGGAGATACCTGTACACTGACTGGTGTCTCTCAGTTCCTCTCCCTCAGGGAGATAACTGAAAACTGACTGGTGTCTCTTAGTTCCTCTCCCTCAGGGAGATACCTGTACACTGACAGGTGTCTCTCAGTTCCTCTCCCTCAGGGAGATATCTGTACACTGACTGGTGTCTCTCAGTCCCTCTCCCTCAGGGAGATATCTGTACACTGACTGGTGTCTCTCAGTTCCTCTCCCTCAGGGAGATACCTGTACCCTGACTGGTGTCTCTTAGTTCCTCTCCCTCAGGGAGATAACTGAAAACTGACAGGTGTCTCTCAGTTCCTCTCCCTCAGGGAGATATCTGTACACTGACTGGTGTCTCTCAGTCCCTCTCCCTCAGGGAGATATCTGTACACTGACTGGTGTCTCTCAGTTCCTCTCCCTCAGGGAGATACCTGTACCCTGACTGGTGTCTCTCAGTCCCTATCCCTCAGGGAGATAACTGAAAACTGACTGGTGTCTCTCAGTCCCTCTCCCTCAAGGTGATACCTGTACATTGACTGGTGCCTCTCAGTCCCTCTACCTCAGGGAAATATGTGTACACAGACTGGTCTCTGGCAGTTCCTCTCCCTCAGGGAGATGTGTGTACACTGACTGGTGTCTTTCAGTCCCTCTCCCTCAGGGAGATATCTGTACACTGACTGGTGTCTCTCAGTCCTTCTCTCTCTGGGGGATATCTGTGCACTGACTGCTGTCTCTCAGTACCCTCTCCCTCAGGGATATCTGTACATTGACTGGTGTCTCTCAGTCCCTTCTCCCTCAGGGAGATATCTGTACACTGACTGGTCTCTCTCAGTCCCTCTCTCCCTCAGGGAGATATCTGTACATTGACTGGTGTCTCTCAGTCCCTCTCCCTCAGGGAGATATCTGTACACTGACTGGTGTCTCTCAGTCCCTATCCCTCAGGGAGATATCTGTACACTGACTGGTGTCTCTCAGTCCCTATTCCTCAGGGAGATATCTGTGCACTGACTGGTGTCTCTCAGTCCCTCTCCATCAGGGAGATATCTGTACACTGACTGGTGTCTCTCAGTCCCTCTCCCTCAGGGAGATATCTGTACACTGACTGGTGTCTCTCAGTCCCTATCCCTCAGGGAGATATCTGTACACTGACTGGTGTCTCTCAGTCCCTCTCCATCAGGGAGATATCTGTACACTGACTGGTGTCTCTTAGCTCCTCTCCCTCAGGGAGATATCTGTACACTGACTGGTGTCTCTCAGTCCGTCTCCCTCAGGGAGATATCTGCACACTGACTGGTGTCTCTTAGTTCCTCTCCCTCATGGAGATATCTGCACACTGACTGCTGTCTCTCAGTCCCTCTCCCTCAGGGAAATATCTGTATATTGACTGGTGTCTCTCAGTCCCTCTACCTCAGGGAAATATGTGTACACAGACTGGTCTCTGTCAGTCCCTCTCCCTCAGGGAGATGTGTGTACACTGACTGGTGTCTTTCAGTCACTCTCCCTCGGAGATATCTGTACACTGACTGGTGTCTCTCAGTCCCTCTCTCTCTGGGGGATATCTGTGCACTGACTGCTGTCTCTCAGTCCACTCTCCTTCAGGGATATCTGTACATTGACAGGTGTCTCTCAGTCCCCTCTCCCTCAGGGAGATATCTGTACACTAACTGGTGTCTCTCAGTCCCTCTCCCTCAGGGAGATATCTGTACACTTAGTGGTAACTTTCAGTCCCTCTCCCTTGCGCAGAAAACTGTACACTGACTGGTATCTCTCAGTCCCTCTCTCTCTGGGGGATATCTGTGCACTGACTGCTGTCTCTCAGTCCACTCTCCCTCAGGGATATCTGTACATTGACTGGTGTCTCTCAGTCCCCTCTCTCTCGGGGAGACATCTGTACACTGACTGGTGTCTCTCAGTCCCTCTCTCTCGGGGAGATATCTGTACACTGACTGGTGTCTCTCAGTCCCTCTCTCTCTCGGGGAGATATCTGTACATTGACTGGTGTCTCTCAGTCCCTGCTCCCTCAGGGAAATATCTGTACACTGACAGGTGTCTCTCAGTCCCTCTCCCTCAGGGTAATATCTGTAAACTGACTGGTGTTTCTGAGTCCCCTCTCACTCGGAGATATCTGTACACTGACTGGTATCTCTCAGTCCCTCTCTCTCAGGGAGATATCTGTACACTGACTGGTGTTTCTGAGTCCCCTCTCCCTCAGGGAGATATTTGTACACTGACTGGTATCTCTCAGTCCCTCTCCCTCAGGGAGATTTCTGTACACTGACTGGTGTTTCTGAGTCCCCTCTCACTCAGGGAGATATCTGTACACTGACTGGTATCTCTCAGACCCTCTCCCTCAGGGAGATATCTGTACACTGACAGGTTTCTCTCAGTCCCTCTCCCTCATGGTAATATCTGTAAACTGACTGGGATCTCTCAGTCCCTCCCCCTCAAGGAGATATCTGTACACTGACAGGTGTCTCTCAGTCCCTCTCCCTCAGGGAGATATCTGTAAACTGACTGGTATCTCTCAGTCCCTCTCCCTCAGGGTAATATCTGTAAACTGACTGGTATCTCTCAGTCCCTCCCCCTCAGGGAGATATCTGTACACTGACTGGTGTTTCTGAGTCCCCTCTCACTCGGAGATATCTGTACACTAACTGGTGTCTCTCAGTCCCCTCTCCCTCAGGAGATATTTGTAGACTGACTGGTATCTCTCAGTCCCTCCCCCTCAGGGAGATATCTGTACACTGACTGGTGTTTCTGAGTCCCCTCTCACTCAGGGAGATATCTGTACACTGACTGGTGTCTCTCAGTCCCCTCCCCCTCAGGGAGATATCTGTACACTGACTGGTGTCTCTCCGTCCGTCTCCCTCAGGGAGATATCTGTACACTGACTGGTGTTTTTGAGTCCCCTCTCCCTCAGGGAGATATCTGTACACTGACTGGTATCTCTCAGTCCCTCTCCCTCAGGGAGATATCTGTACACTGACTGGTGTTTCTGAGTCCCCTCTCCCTCTGGGAGATATTTGTACACTGACTGGTATCTCTCAGTCCCTCTCCCTCAGGGGGATATCTGTACACTGACTGGTGTTTCTGAGTCCCCTCTTACTCAGGGAGATATCTGTACACTGACTGCTGTCTCTCAGTCCCTCTCCCTCAGGGAGATATCTGTACACTGACTGGTATCTCTCAGTCCCTCTCCCTCAGGGAGATATCTGTACACTGACTACTGTCTCTCAGTCCCCTCTCACTCAGGGAGATATCTGTACACTGACTGCTGTCTCTCAGTTCCTCTCCCTCAGGGAGATATCTGTACACTGACTGCTGTCTCTCAGTCCCTCTCCCTCAGAGAGATATCTGTACACTGACTGGTATCTCTCAGTCCGTCTCCCTCAGGGAGATATCTGTACATTGACTGGTGTCTCTCAGTCCCTCCCCCTCAGGGAGATATCTGTACACTGACTGGTGTCTCTCAGTCCCCTCTCACTCAGGGAGATATCTGTACACTGACTGGTGTCTCTCCGTCCGTCTCCCTCAGGGAGATATCTGTACATTGACTGGTGTCTCTCAGTCCCTCTCCCTCAGGGAGATATCTGTACACTGACAGGTGTCTCTCAGTCCCTCTCCCTCAGGGAGATACCTGTACACTGACTGGTGTCTCTCAGTCTCCTCTCCCTCAGGGAGATATCTGTACACTGACTGGTGTTTCTGAGTCCCCTCTCACTCAGGGAGATATCTGTACACTGACTGGTATCTCTCAGACCCTCTCCCTCAGGGAGATATCTGTACACTGACTGGTATCTCTCAGTCCCTCCCCCTCAGGGAGATATCTGTACACTGACTGGTGTTTCTGAGTCCCCTCTCACTCAGGGAGATATCTGTACACTGACTGGTGTCTCTCAGTCCCCTCCCCCTCAGGGAGATATCTGTACACTGACTGGTGTCTCTCCGTCCGTCTCCCTCAGGGAGATATCTGCACACTGACTGGTGTTTTTGAGTCCCCTCTCCCTCAGGGAGATATCTGTACACTGACTGGTATCTCTCAGTCCCTCTCCCTCAGGGAGATATCTGTACACTGACTGGTGTTTCTGAGTCCCCTCTCCCTCAGGGAGATATTTGTACACTGACTGGTATCTCTCAGTCCCTCTCCCTCAGGGAGATATCTGTACACTGACTGGTGTTTCTGAGTCCCCTCTCACTCAGGGAGATATCTGTACACTGACTGCTGTCTCTCAGTCCCTCTCCCTCAGGGAGATATCTGTACACTGACTGGTATCTCTCAGTCCCTCTCCCTCAGGGAGATATCTGTACACTGACTGGTGTCTCTCCGTCCGTCTCCCTCAGGGAGATATCTGTTCATTGACTGGTGTCTCTCAGTCCCTCTCCCTCAGGGAGATATCTGTACACTGACTGGTGTCTCTCAGTCCCTCTCCCTCAGGGAGATGCCTGTACACTCACTGGTGTCTCTCAGTCCCTCTCCCTCAGGGAGATATCTGTGCACTGACTGCTGTCTCTCAGTCCCTCTCCATCAGGGATATCTGTACACTGACTGGTGTCTCTCAGTCCCTTCTTCCTCAGGGAAATATCTGTACACTGACAGGTGTCTCTCAGTCCCTCTCCCTCAGGGTAATATCTGTAAACTGACTGGTATCTCTCAGTCCCTCCCCCTCAGGGAGATATCTGTACACTGACTGGTGTTTCTGAGTCCCCTCTCACTCGGAGATATCTGTACACTGACTGGTGTCTCTCAGTCCTTCTCTCTCTGGGGGATATCTGTGCACTGACTGCTGTCTCTCAGTACCCTCTCCCTCAGGGATATCTGTACATTGACTGGTGTCTCTCAGTCCCTTCTCCCTCAGGGAGATATCTGTACACTGACTGGTCTCTCTCAGTCCCTCTCTCCCTCAGGGAGATATCTGTACATTGACTGGTGTCTCTCAGTCCCTCTCCCTCAGGGAGATATCTGTACACTGACTGGTGTCTCTCAGTCCCTATCCCTCAGGGAGATATCTGTACACTGACTGGTGTCTCTCAGTCCCTATTCCTCAGGGAGATATCTGTGCACTGACTGGTGTCTCTCAGTCCCTCTCCCTCAGGGAGATATATGTACACGGATTGGTGTCTCTCAGTCCCTCACCCTCAGGGAGATATCTGTACACTGACTGCTGTCTCTCAGTCCCTTTCCCTCAGGGAGATATATGTACACGGATTGGTGTCTCTCAGTCCCTCACCCTCAGGGAGATATCTGTACACTGACTGGTGTCTCTCAGTCCCTCTCTCCCTCAGGGACATATCTGTACACTAACTGCTTTTTCATCAGCCCCTCCCCCTCAAGGAGATATCTGTACACTGACTGGTGCCCTCAGTCCCTGTACCTCAGGGAGATATGTGTACACAGACTGGTGTCTCTCAGTCCCTCTCCCTCAGGGAGATGTGTGTACACTGACTGGTGTCTTTCAGTCCATCGCCCTCAGGGAGATATCTGTACACTGACTGGTGTCTCTCAGTCCCTCTCCCTCAGGGAGATGTGTGTACACTGACTGGTGTCTTTCAGTCCATCGCCCTCAGGGAGATATCTGTACACTGACTGGTGTCTCTCAGTCCCTCTCCCTCAAGTAGATATGTGCACAGAGACTGTTGTCTCTCATTCCCTCTCCCTCAGGGAGATGTGTGTACACTGACTGGTGTCTCTCAGTCCCTCTCCCTCGGAGAGATATCTGTACACTGACTGCTGTCTCTCAGTCTCCTCTCCCTCAGGGAGATGTCTGTACACTGACTGGTGTCTCTCATTCCCATCTCCCTCAGGGACATCTGTACATTGACTGGTGTCTCTCAGACCCCTCTCTCTCGGGGAGATATCTGTACACTCACTGGTATCTCTCAGTCCCTCTCCCTCAGGGAATTAACTGGACACTGACTGGTGTCTCTCAGTCCCTCTCTCCCTCAGGGAGATATCTGGACAGTGACTGGTGTCTCTCAGTTCCTATCCCTCAGGGAGATAACTGAAAACTGACTGGTGTCTCTTAGTTCCTCTCCCTCAGGGAGATACCTGTACACTGACTGGTGTCTCTCAGTTCCTCTCCCTCAGGGAGATAACTGAAAACTGACTGGTGTCTCTTAGTTCCTCTCCCTCAGGGAGATACCTGTACACTGACAGGTGTCTCTCAGTTCCTCTCCCTCAGGGAGATATCTGTACACTGACTGGTGTCTCTCAGTCCCTCTCCCTCAGGGAGATATCTGTACACTGACTGGTGTCTCTCAGTTCCTCTCCCTCAGGGAGATACCTGTACCCTGACTGGTGTCTCTCAGTCCCTATCCCTCAGGGAGATAACTGAAAACTGACTGGTGTCTCTCAGTCCCTCTCCCTCAAGGAGATACCTGTACATTGACTGGTGCCTCTCAGTCCCTCTACCTCAGGGAAATATGTGTACACAGACTGGTCTCTGGCAGTTCCTCTCCCTCAGGGAGATGTGTGTACACTGACTGGTGTCTTTCAGTCCCTCTCCCTCAGGGAGATATCTGTACACTGACTGGTGTCTCTCAGTCCTTCTCTCTCTGGGGGATATCTGTGCACTGACTGCTGTCTCTCAGTACCCTCTCCCTCAGGGATATCTGTACATTGACTGGTGTCTCTCAGTCCCTTCTCCCTCAGGGAGATATCTGTACACTGACTGGTCTCTCTCAGTCCCTCTCTCCCTCAGGGAGATATCTGTACATTGACTGGTGTCTCTCAGTCCCTCTCCCTCAGGGAGATATCTGTACACTGACTGGTGTCTCTCAGTCCCTATCCCTCAGGGAGATATCTGTACACTGACTGGTGTCTCTCAGTCCCTATTCCTCAGGGAGATATCTGTGCACTGACTGGTGTCTCTCAGTCCCTCTCCATCAGGGAGATATCTGTACACTGACTGGTGTCTCTCAGTCCCTCTCCCTCAGGGAGATATCTGTACACTGACTGGTGTCTCTCAGTCCCTATCCCTCAGGGAGATATCTGTACACTGACTGGTGTCTCTCAGTCCCTCTCCATCAGGGAGATATCTGTACACTGACTGGTGTCTCTTAGCTCCTCTCCCTCAGGGAGATATCTGTACACTGACTGGTGTCTCTCAGTCCGTCTCCCTCAGGGAGATATCTGCACACTGACTGGTGTCTCTTAGTTCCTCTCCCTCATGGAGATATCTGCACACTGACTGCTGTCTCTCAGTCCCTCTCCCTCAGGGAAATATCTGTATATTGACTGGTGTCTCTCAGTCCCTCTACCTCAGGGAAATATGTGTACACAGACTGGTCTCTGTCAGTCCCTCTCCCTCAGGGAGATGTGTGTACACTGACTGGTGTCTTTCAGTCACTCTCCCTCGGAGATATCTGTACACTGACTGGTGTCTCTCAGTCCCTCTCTCTCTGGGGGATATCTGTGCACTGACTGCTGTCTCTCAGTCCACTCTCCTTCAGGGATATCTGTACATTGACAGGTGTCTCTCAGTCCCCTCTCCCTCAGGGAGATATCTGTACACTAACTGGTGTCTCTCAGTCCCTCTCCCTCAGGGAGATATCTGTACACTGACTGCTGTCTCTCAGTCCACTCTCCCTCAGGGATATCTGTACATTGACTGGTGTCTCTCAGTCCCCTCTCCCTCAGGGAGATATCTGTACACTGACTGGTGTCTCTCAGTCCCTCTCTCTCGGGGAGACATCTGTACACTGACTGGTGACTCTCAGTCCCTCTCTCTCGGGGAGATATCTGTACACTGACTGGTGTCTCTCAGTCCCTCTCTCTCGGGGAGATATCTGTACACTGACTGGTGTCTCTCAGTCCCTCTCTCTCGGGGAGATATCTGTACATTGACTGGTGTCTCTCAGTCCCTGCTCCCTCAGGGAAATATCTGTACACTGACAGGTGTCTCTCAGTCCCTCTCCCTCAGGGTAATATCTGTAAACTGACTGGTGTTTCTGAGTCCAATCTCACTCGGAGATATCTGTGCACTGACTGGTATCTCTCAGTCCCTCTCTCTCAGGGAGATATCTGTACACTGACTGGTGTTTCTGAGTCCCCTCTCCCTCAGGGAGATATTTGTACACTGACTGGTATCTCTCAGTCCCTCTCCCTCAGGGAGATTTCTGTACACTGACTGGTGTTTCTGAGTCCCCTCTCACTCAGGGAGATATCTGTACACTGACTGGTATCTCTCAGACCCTCTCCCTCAGGGAGATATCTGTACACTGACAGGTTTCTCTCAGTCCCTCTCCCTCATGGTAATATCTGTAAACTGACTGGGATCTCTCAGTCCCTCCCCCTCATGGAGATATCTGTACACTGACAGGTGTCTCTCAGTCCCTCTCCCTCAGGGAGATATCTGTAAACTGACTGGTATCTCTCAGTCCCTCTCCCTCAGGGTAATATCTGTAAACTGACTGGTATCTCTCAGTCCCTCCCCCTCAGGGAGATATCTGTACACTGACTGGTGTTTCTGAGTCCCCTCTCACTCGGAGATATCTGTACACTGACTGGTGTCTCTCAGTCCCCTCTCCCTCAGGAGATATTTGTAGACTGACTGGTATCTCTCAGTCCCTCCCCCTCAGGGAGATATCTGTACACTGACTGGTGTTTCTGAGTCCCCTCTCACTCAGGGAGATATTTGTACACTGACTGGTGTCTCTCAGTCCCCTCCCCCTCAGGGAGATATCTGTACACTGACTGGTGTCTCTCCGTCCGTCTCCCTCAGGGAGATATCTGTACACTGACTGGTGTTTTTGAGTCCCCTCTCCCTCAGGGAGATATCTGTACACTGACTGGTATCTCTCAGTCCCTCTCCCTCAGGGAGATATCTGTACACTGACTGGTGTTTCTGAGTCCCCTCTCCCTCAGGGAGATATTTGTACACTGACTGGTATCTCTCAGTCCCTCTCCCTCAGGGGGATATCTGTACACTGACTGGTGTTTCTGAGTCCCCTCTCACTCAGGGAGATATCTGTACACTGACTGCTGTCTCTCAGTCCCTCTCCCTCAGGGAGATATCTGTACACTGACTGGTATCTCTCAGTCCCTCTCCCTCAGGGAGATATCTGTACACTGACTACTGTCTCTCAGTCCCCTCTCACTCAGGGAGATATCTGTACACTGACTGCTGTCTCTCAGTTCCTCTCCCTCAGGGAGATATCTGTACACTGACTGCTGTCTCTCAGTCCCTCTCCCTCAGAGAGATATCTGTACACTGACTGGTATCTCTCAGTCCGTCTCCCTCAGGGAGATATCTGTACATTGACTGGTGTCTCTCAGTCCCTCCCCCTCAGGGAGATATCTGTACACTGACTGGTGTCTCTCAGTCCCCTCTCACTCAGGGAGATATCTGTACACTGACTGGTGTCTCTCCGTCCGTCTCCCTCAGGGAGATATCTGTACATTGACTGGTGTCTCTCAGTCCCTCTCCCTCAGGGAGATATCTGTACACTGACAGGTGTCTCTCAGTCCCTCTCCCTCAGGGAGATACCTGTACACTGACTGGTGTCTCTCAGTCTCCTCTCCCTCAGGGAGATATCTGTACACTGACTGGTGTTTCTGAGTCCCCTCTCACTCAGGGAGATATCTGTACACTGACTGGTATCTCTCAGACCCTCTCCCTCAGGGAGATATCTGTACACTGACTGGTATCTCTCAGTCCCTCCCCCTCAGGGAGATATCTGTACACTGACTGGTGTTTCTGAGTCCCCTCTCACTCAGGGAGATATCTGTACACTGACTGGTGTCTCTCAGTCCCCTCCCCCTCAGGGAGATATCTGTACACTGACTGGTGTCTCTCCGTCCGTCTCCCTCAGGGAGATATCTGCACACTGACTGGTGTTTTTGAGTCCCCTCTCCTTCAGGGAGATATCTGTACACTGACTGGTATCTCTCAGTCCCTCTCCCTCAGGGAGATATCTGTACACTGACTGGTGTTTCTGAGTCCCCTCTCCCTCAGGGAGATATTTGTACACTGACTGGTATCTCTCAGTCCCTCTCCCTCAGGGAGATATCTGTACACTGACTGGTGTTTCTGAGTCCCCTCTCACTCAGGGAGATATCTGTACACTGACTGCTGTCTCTCAGTCCCTCTCCCTCAGGGAGATATCTGTACACTGACTGGTATCTCTCAGTCCCTCTCCCTCAGGGAGATATCTGTACACTGACTGGTGTCTCTCCGTCCGTCTCCCTCAGGGAGATATCTGTTCATTGACTGGTGTCTCTCAGTCCCTCTCCCTCAGGGAGATATCTGTACACTGACTGGTGTCTCTCAGTCCCTCTCCCTCAGGGAGATGCCTGTACACTCACTGGTGTCTCTCAGTCCCCTCTCCCTCAGGGAGATATCTGTGCACTGACTGGTGTCTCTCAGTCCCTCTCCCTCAGGGAGATATCTGTACACTGACTGCTGTCTCTCAGTCCCTCTCCCTCAGGGAGATATCTGTGCACTGACTGCTGTCTCTCAGTCCCTCTCCATCAGGGATATCTGTACACTGACTGGTGTCTCTCAGTCCCTTCTTCCTCAGGGAAATATCTGTACACTGACAGGTGTCTCTCAGTCCCTCTCCCTCAGGGTAATATCTGTAAACTGACTGGTATCTCTCAGTCCCTCCCCCTCAGGGAGATATCTGTACACTGACTGGTGTTTCTGAGTCCCCTCTCACTCGGAGATATCTGTACACTGACTGGTGTCTCTCAGTCCCCTCTCCCTCAGGGAGATATTTGTACACTGACTGGTATCTCTCAGTCCCTCCCCCTCAGGGAGATATCTGTACACTGACTGGTGTCTCTCAGTCCCTCTCCCTCAGGGAGATATCTGTACACTGACTGGTATCTCTCAGTCCCTCTCCCTCAGGGAGATAACTGTACACTGACTGGTGTTTCTGAGTCCCCTCTCCCTCAGGGAGATATATGTTCACTGACTGGTATCTCTCAGTCCCTCTCCCTCAGGGAGATATCTGTACACTGACTGGTGTTTCTGAGTCCCCTCTCCCTCAGGGAGATATCTGTACACTGACTGGTATCTCTCAGTCCCTCTCCCTCAGGGAGATATTTGTACACTGACTGGTATCTCTCAGTCCCTCTCCCTCAGGGAGATATTTGTACACTGACTGGTATCTCTCAGTCCCTCTCCCTCAGGGAGATATCTGTACACTGACTGGTATCTCTCAGACCCTCTCCCTCATGGGAGATATCTGTACACTAACTGGTATCGCTCAGTCCCTCTCCCTCAGGGAGATATCTGTACACTGACTGGTGTCTCTCAGTCCCTTTCCCTCAGGGAGATATCTGTACACTGACTGCTGTCTCTCAGTCCCCTCTTACTCAGGGAGATATCTGTACACTGACTGTTGTCTCTCAGTCCCTCTCCCTCAGGCAGATATCTGTACACTGACTGGTGTCTCTCAGTCCCTCTCCCTCAGGGAGATATCTGTACACTGACTGGTATCTCTCAGTCCGTCTCCCTTAGGGAGATATCTGTACATTGACTGCTGTCTCTCTGTCCTTCCCCCTCAGGGAGATATCTGTACACTAACTGGTGTCTCTCAGTCCCCTCTCACTCAGGGAGATATCTGTACACTGACTGGTGTCTCTCAGTCCCCTCCCCCTCAGGGAGATATCTGTACACTGACTGGTGTCTCTCCGTCCGTCTCCCTCAGGGAGATATCTGTACATTGACTGGTGTCTCTCAGTCCCTCTCCCTCAGGGAGATATCTGTACACTGACTGGTGTCTCTCAGTCCCCTCCCCCTCAGGGAGATATCTGTACACTGACTGCTGTCTCTCCGTCCGTCTCCCTCAGGGAGATATCTGTACATTGACTGGTGTCTCTCAGTCCCCTCTCCCTCAGGGAGATATCTGTACACTGACTGGTGTCTCTCAGTCCGTCTCCCTCAGGGAGATATCTGTACACTGACTGCTGTCTCTCAGTCCCTCTCCCTCAGGGAGATATCTGTGCACTGACTGCTGTCTCTCAGTCCCTCTCCCTCAGGGATATCTGTACACTGACTGCTGTCTCTCAGTCCCCTCTCCCTCAGGGAGATACCTGTACAGTGACTGCTGTCTCTCAGTCCCTCTACCTCAGGGAGATATCTGTACACTGACAGGTGTCTCTCAGTCTCTCTCCCTCAGGGAGATATCTGTACACTGACTTGTGTCTCTCAGTCCCTCTCCCTCAGGGAGATATCTGTACACTGACTGGTATCTCTCAGTCCATCTCCCTCAGGGAGATACCTGTACAGTGACTGCTGTCTCTCAGTCCCTCTACCTCAGGGAGATATCTGCACACTGACTGGTATCTCTCAGTCCCTCTCCCTCAGGGAGATACCTGTACAGTGACTGCTGTCTCTCAGTCCCTCTACCTCAGGGAGATATCTGTACACTGACTGGTATCTCTCAGTCCCTCTCCCTCAGGGAGATACCTGTACAGTGACTGCTGTCTCTCAGTCCCTCTACCTCAGGGAGATATCTGTACACTGACTGGTATCTCTCAGTCCCTCTCCCTCAGGGAGATATCTGTACACTGACTTGTGTCTCTCAGTCCCTCTCCCCCAGGGAGATATCTGTACACTGACTGGTATCTCTCAGTCCCTCTCCCTCAGGGAGATACCTGTACAGTGACTGCTGTCTCTCAGTCCCTCTACCTCAGGGAGATATCTGTACACTGACTGGTATCTCTCAGTCCCTCTCCCTCAGGGAGATACCTGTACAGTGACTGCTGTCTCTCAGTCCCTCTCCCTCAGGGAGATATCTGTACACTGACTGGTATCTCTCAGTCCCTCTCCCTCAGGGAGATATCTGTACACTGACTTGTGTCTCTCAGTCCCTCTCCCCCAGGGAGATATCTGTACACTGACTGGTGTCTCTCAGTCCCCTCTCCCTCAGGGAGATATCTGTACTCTGACTGGTGTCTCTCAGTCCCTCTCCCTCAGGGTGATATCTGTACACTGACTGGTGTCTCTCAGTCCCCTCTCCCTCAAGGAGATATCTGTACACTGACTGCTGTCTCTCAGTCCCTCTCCCTCAGGGAGATATCTGTACACTGACTGGTATCTCTCAGTCCATCTCCCTCAGGGAGATATCTGTACACTGACTGCTGTCTCTCAGTCCCTCTCCCTCAGGGAGATATCTGTACACTGACTGGTGTCTCTCCGTCCGTCTCCCTCAGGGAGATATCTGTACATTGACTGGTGTCTCTCAGTCCCTCTCCCTCAGGGAGATATCTGTACACTGACTGCTGTCTCTCAGTCCCTGTCTCTCGGGGACATCGAAACATAGAAACATAGTTAATAGGTGTAGGTTTCGGACATTCGGCCCTTCGATCCTGCACCACCATTCAATATGATCATGGCTGATCTTTCATCTTCAGTACCCCATTCCTGCTTTCTCAGCATCCCCCTCGATCCCTTTAGCCATTAGGGCCACATCCACCTCCCTTTTGAATATATCGAATGAACTGACCTCACCAACATTCTGTGGTAGAGAACTGAGTGAAGAAGGGATTACGGATTACGGAGACGTGGCTCCAGGATGATCAGTGCTGGGAACTCAACATCCAGGGGTATTCAACATTCAACATTCAGGAAGGATAGAATAAAAGGAAAAGGTAGTGGGGTAGCATTGCTGGTTAAATAGGAGATTAATGCAATAGTTAGGAAGGACATTAGCTTGGATGATGTGGAATCTATATGGGTAGACTGCAGAACACCAAAGGGCAAAAATCGTTAATGGGAGTTGTGTACTGACCTCCAAACAGTAGTAGGGATGTTGGGGAGGGCATCAAACAGGAAATTAGGGTTGCATGCAATAAAGGTGCAGCAGTTATAATAGGTGACTTTAATATGCACATAGATTGGGCTAGCCAAACTGGAAGCAATACGGTGGAGGAGGATTTCCTGGAGTGCATAAGGGATGGTTTTCTAGACCAATATGTCGAGGAACCAACTAGTGGGGAGGCCATCTTAGACTGGGTGTTGTGTAATGAGAGAGGATTAATTAGCAATCTCGTTGTGCGAGGCCCCTTGGGGAAGAGTGACCATAATATGGTGGAATTCTGCATTAGGATGGAGAATGAAACAGTTAATTCAGAGACCATGGTCCAGAACTTAAAGAAGGGTAACTTTGAAGGTATGAGGCGTGAATTGGCTCGGATAGATTGGCGAATGATACTTAGGGGGTTGACTGTGGATGGGTAATGGCAGACATTTAGAGACCACATGGATGAATTACAACAATTGTACATTCCTGTCTGGCGTAAAAATAAAAAATGGAAGGTGGCTCAACCGTGGCTATATAGGGAAATCAGGGATAGTATTAAAGCCAAGGAAGTGGCATACAAATTGGCCAGAAATAGCAGCGAACCCGGGGACTGGGAGAAATTTAGAACTCAGCAGAGGAGGACAAAGGGTTTGATTAGGGCAGGGAAAATGGAGTACGAGAAAAAGCTTGCAGGGAACATTAAGACGGATTGCAAAAGTTTCTCTCGATATGTAAAGAGAAAAAGGTTAGTAAAGACAAACGTAGGTCCCCTGCAGTCAGAATCAGGGGAAGTCATAACGGGGAACAAAGAAATGGCGGACCAATTGAACAAGTACTTTGGTTCGGTATTCACTGAGGAGGACACAAACAACCTTCCGGATATAAAAGGGGTCAGAGGGTCTAGTAAGGAGGAGGAACTGAGGGAAATCCTTATTCGTCGGGAAATTGTGTTGGGGAAATTGATGGGATTGAAGGTCGATAAATCACCAGGGACTGATGGACTGCATCCCAGAGTACTTAAGGAGGTGGCCTTGGAAATAGCGGATGCATTGACAGTCATTTTCCAACATTCCATTTACTCTGGATCAGTTCCTATGGAGTGGAGGGAAGCCAATGTAACCCCACTTTTTAAAAAAGGAGGGAGAGAGAAAACAGGGAATTATAGACCGGTCAGCCTGACCTCAGTAGCGGGTAAAATGATGGAATCAATCATTAAGGATGTCATAGCAGCGCATTTGGAAAATGGTGACATGATAGGTCCAAGTCAGCATGGATTTGTGAAAGGGAAATCATGCTTGACAAATCTTCTGGAATTTTTTGAGGATGTTTCCAGTAAAGTGGACAAGGCAGAACCAGTTGATGTGGTATATTTGGACTTTCAGAAGGCTTTCGACAAGGTCCCACACAAGAGATTAATGTGCAAAGTTAGAGCACATGGGATTGGGGGTAGTGTGCTGACGTGGATTGAGAACTGGTTGTCAGACAGGAAGCAAAGAGTAGGAGTAAATGGGGACTTTTTAGAATGGCAGGCAGTGACTATTGGGGTACCGCAAGGTTCTGTGCTGGGGCCCCAGCTGTTTACATTGTACATTAATGATTTAGACGAGGGGATTAAATGTAGTATCTCCAAATTTGCGGATGACACTAAGTTGGTTGGCAGTGTGAGCTGCGAGGAGGATGCTATGAGGCTGCAGAGTGACTTGGATAGGTTAGGTGAGTGGGCAAATGCATGGCAGATGAAGTATAATGTGGATAAATCTGAGGTTATCCACTTTGGTGGTAAAAACAGAGAGACAGACTATTATCTGAATGGTGACAGATTAGGAAAAGGGGAGGTGCAACGAGACCTGGGTGTCATGGTACATCAGTCATTGAAGGTTAGCATGCAGGTACAGCAGGCGGTTAAGAAAGCAAATGGCATGTTGGCCTTCATAGCGAGGGGATTTGAGTACAGGGGCAGGGAGGTGTTGCTACAGTTGTACAGGGCCTTGGTGAGGCCACACCTGGAGTATTGTGTACAGTTTTGGTCTCCTAACTTGAGGAAGGACATTCTTGCTATTGAGGGAGTGCAGCAAAGATTCACCAGACTGATTCCCGGGATGGTGGGACTGACCTATCAAGAAAGACTGGATCAACTGGTCTTGTATTCACTGGAGTTCAGAAGAATGAGAGGGGATCTCATAGAAACGTTTAAAATTCTGACGGGTTTAGACAGGTTAGATGCAGGAAGAATGTTCCCAATGTTGGGGAAGTCCAAAACCAGGAGTCATAGTCTAAGGATAAGGGGTAAGCCATTTAGGACCGAGATGAGGAGAAACTTCTTCACCCAGAGAGTGGTGAACCTGTGGAATTCTCTACCACAGAAAGTAGTTGAGGCCAATTCACTAAATATATTCAAAAGGGAGTTAGATGAAGTCCTTACTACTAGGGGGATCAAGGGTAATGGCGAGAAAGCAGGAAGGGGGTACTGAAGTTTCATGTTCAGCCATGAACTCATTGAATGGCGGTGCAGGCTCGAAGGGCTGAATGGCCTACTCCTGCACCTATTTTCTATATTTCTATGTTTCTATGTTTCCTCATCTCGGTCCTACATGGCTTACCCTTTATCTCTAGACTGACCCCTGGTTCCCCAAAATCAGGAACATTTTTTCTGCATCTAACCTGTCCAATCCCATCAGAATTTTATGTTTGTATGAGATCCCCTCTCATCCTTCTAAACTCCAGTGAATACAGGCCCAGTCGATCTAGTCTCTCCTCATATGTCAGTCCTGCCATCCCGGGAATCTGTCTGGTGAACCTTCGCTGCACTCCCTCATTGACAGTCATTTTCCAACATTCCACTGACTCTGGATCAATTCCTATGGAGTGGAGGGAAGCCAATGTAACCCCACTTTTTAAAAAAGGAGGGAGAGAGAAAGCAGGGAATTATCGACCGGTCAGCCTGACATCAGTAGTGGGTAAAATGATGGTATCAATTATTAAGGATGTCATAGCAGCACATTTGGAAAGAGGTGACATGCTAGGTCCAAGTCAGCATGGATTTGTGAAAGGGAAATCATGCTTGACAAATCTTCTGGAATTTTTTGAGGATGTTTCCAGTAGAGTGGACAAGGGAGAACCAGTTGATGTGGTGTATTTGGACTTTCAGAAGGCTTTCGACAAGGTCCCACACAAGAGATTAATGTGCAAAATTAAAGCACATGGGATTGGGGGTTGTGTGCTGACATGGATTGAGAACTGGTTGTCAGACTGGAAGCAAAGAGTAGGAATAAATGGGTACTTTTCAGAATGGCAGGCAGTGACTAGTGGGGTACCACAAGATTCTGTGCTGGGCCCCCAGCTGTTTACACTGTACATTAATGATTTAGACGAGAGGATTAAATGTAGTATCTCCAAATTTGCAGATTACAATAAGTTGCGTGGCAGTGTGAGCTGCGAGGAGGATGCTATGAGGCTGCAGAGTGACTTGGATAGGTTAGGTGAGTGGGCAAATGCATGGCAGATGAAGTATAATGTGGATAAATGTGAGGTTATCCACTTTGGTGGTAAAAACAGAGAGACAGACTATTATCTGAATGGTGACAGATTAGAAAAAGGGGAGGTGCAACGAGACCTGGGTGTCATGGTACATCAGTCATTGAAGGTTGGCATGCAGGTACAGCAGGCGGTTAAGAAAGCAAATGGCATGTTGGCCTTCATAGTGAGGGGATTTGAGTACAGGGGCAGGGAGGTGTTGCTACAGTTTTACAGGTCCTTGGTGAGGCCACACCTGGAGTATTGTGTACAGTTTTGGTCTCCTATCTTGAGGAAGGACATTCTTGCTATTGAGGGAGTGCAGCGAAGGTTCACCAGACTGATTCCCGGGATGGCGGGACCGACCTATCAAGAAAGACTGGATCAACTGGGCTTGTATTCACTGGAGTTAAGAAGAATGAGAGGGGATCTCATAGACATATTTAAAATTCTGACGGGTTTAGACAGGTTAGATGCAGGAAGAATGTTCCCAATGTTGGGGAAGTCCAGAACCAGGGGTCACAGTCTAAGGATAAGGGGTAAGCCATTTAGGACCGAGATGAGGAGAAACTTTTTCACCCAGAGAGTGGTGAACCTGTGGAATTCTCTACCACAGAACGTTGTTGAGGCCAATTCACTAAATATATTCAAAAAGGAGTTAAATGTAGTCCTTACTACTCGGGGGATCAAGGTGTATGGTGAGAAAGCAGGAATGGGGTACTGAAGTTGCATGTTCAGCCATGAACTCATTGAATGGCGGTGCAGGCTCGAAGGGCCGAATGGCCTACTCCTGCACCTATTTTCTATGTTTCGATGTTTCTAATAGCAAGCATGTCCTTCCTCAGATTAGGAGAGCAAAGCTGTACACAGTATTCAAGGTGAGGCCTCACCAAGGTTCTGTACAACTGCAGTATGACCGCCCTGATCCTATACTCAAATCCTCTCGCTATGAAGGCCAATATGCCAATAAGCCTTCTTCACAGCCTGCTGTACCTGCATGCCAACTTTCAATGACTGATGTACCATGACACCCAGGTCTCGTTGCACCTCCACTTTTCCTAATCTGTCTACTTGAGATAATATTCTGCCTTCCTGTTTTTGCAACCAAAGTGGATAACCTCACATTTATCGACAATATACTGCATCTGTACACTGGCTGGTGTCTCGAAGACCCATCTCACTCTGAGAGTATCTGTGAAACGACAGAGGGCTATGGGGAGATAGCAGGGCAGTGGGATTAGTTTGGGGATTGATACAGGGCAATGGGGAGAGGGTGGGGCAGTGGGATTAGTTTGGGATTGATACAGGGCTATGGGGAGAGAGCAGGGCAGTGGGATTAGTTTGGGGATTGATACAGGGCTATGTGGAGAGATCAGGGCAGTGGGATTAGTTTGGGATTGATACAGGGCTATGGGGAGAGAGCAGGGCAGTGGGATTAGTTTGGGATTGATACAGGGCTATGGGGAGAGAGCAGGGCAGTGAGATTAGTTTGGGATTGATACAGGGCTATGGGGAGAGAGTGGGGCAGTGAGATTAGTTTGGGATTGATACAGGGCTATGGGAAGAGGGTGGGGCAGTGGGATTAGTTTGGGATTGATACAGGGCTATGGGGAGAGAGCAGGGCAGTGGGATTAGTTTGGGATTGATACAGGGCTATGGGCAGAGAGTGGGGCAGTGGGATTAGTTTGGGATTGATACAGGGCTATGGGGAGAGAGCGGGGCAGTGGGATTAGTTTGGGATTGATACAGGGCTATGGGGAGAGAGCGGGGCAGTGAGATTAGTTTGGGATTGATACAGGGCTATGGGAAGAGGGTGGGGCAGTGGGATTAGTTTGGGATTGATACAGGGCTATGGGGAGAGAGCAGGGCAGTGGGATTAGTTTGGGATTGATACAGGGCTATGAGGAGAGAGCAGGGCAGTGGGATTAGTTTGGGATTGATACAGGGCTATGGGCAGAGAGTGGGGCAGTGGGATTAGTTTGGGATTGATACAGGGCTATGGGGAGAGAGCGGGGCAGTGGGATTAGTTTGGGATTGATACAGGGCTATGGGGAGAGAGCAAGACAGTGGGATTATTTTGGGATTGATACAGGGCTATGGGGAGAGAGCAGGGCAGTGGGATTAGTTTGGGATTGATACAGGGCTATGGGGAGAGAGCGGGGCAGTGGGATTAGTTTGGGATTGATACAGGGCTATGGGCAGAGAGTGGGGTAGTGGGATTAGTTTGAGATTGATACAGGGCTATGGGGAGAGAGCAGGGCAGTGGGATTAGTTTGGGATTGATACAGGGCTATGGGGAGAGAGCGGGGCAGTGGGATTAGTTTGGGATTGATACAGGGCTATGGAGAGAGGGTGGGGCAGTGGGATTAGTTTGGGATTGATGCAGGGCTATGGGGAGAGAGCAGGTCAGTGGGATTAGTTTGGGATTGATACAGGGCTATGGGGAGAGAGCGGGGCAGTGGGATTAGTTTGGGATTGATACAGGGCTATGGAGAGAGGGTGGGGCAGTGCGATTAGTTTGGGATTGATACAGGGCTATGGGGAGAGAGCAGGGCAGTGGGATTAGTTTGGGATTGATACAGGGCTTTGGGGAGAGAGTGGGGCAGTGGGAATAGTTTGGGATTGATACAAGGCTCAGTGGAGAGAGCAGGGCAGTGGGATTAGTTTGGGGATTGATACAGAGTTATGGGGAGAGAGTGGGGCAGTGCGATTCGTTGGGAATTGATACAGGGCTATGGGGAGAGAGCGGAGCAATGGGAATAGTTTGGGATTGATACAGGGCGATGGGGAGAGAGAGGGGCAGTGGGATTAGTTTGGGATTGATACAGGGCTATGGGGAGAGAGCAGGGCAGTGGGATTAGTTTGAGATTGATACAGTGCTATGGGGAGAGAGTTGGGCAGTGGGATTAGTTTGGGATTGATACAGGGCTATGGGGAGAGAGCGGGGCAGTGGGATTAGTTTGGGATTGATACAGGGCTATGGGGAGAGAGCAGGGCAGTGGGATTAGTTTGGGATTGATACAGTGCTATGGGGAGAGAGTTGGGCAGTGGGATTAGTTTGGGATTGATACAGGGCTATGGGGAGAGAGTGGGTCAGTGGGATTAGTTTGGGATTGATACAGGGCTATGGGGAGAGAGCGGGGCAGTGGGATTAGTTTGGGATTGATACAGGGCTATGTGGAGAGAGCGGGGCAGTGGGATGAGGGTTGTACCAGGGGTAAGAGCAAGCATTGGAGAGCGTATTATTTTTAATAGGGACGAGGGAATGAAAGGTGGTCTTGAGGGTCTGGTTGAGCAGATCGGTGACTGCAGAAATGCCATTGTTAAAAGAGGGCGAAAGGTTGGACCGTTTTGAGTTGATAAGTGCAGTTGTAAGAGAGTTTGGGGAGAGTTTTATTCCAGGGGCAGATACAGAAAGGAGTAGGTTTGTCTTGGGGAAAGGGGCATGTGGGTCTAGAGCGACACAAGGAAATGGTCAGAGATGATCCCATCTGTAATTGACACTGTTGGAGTAACAAGGCGACGAGAGATTGCAAGGCCAAGGAGGTGTCTGTGAATATGGGTGGAGGAATTTACATGGAGGGAGTGATTGAGGGAGGACAGGAGGGTCATGAACTCAGAGTGAGTGTGAGCTCATATGGTGAGTGTGGGCTCACTACAGACCTTTAAAAGGGGAAGTTGAAACGTTTCTGAGAGGACATTGCCAGTTACAGGGAGTGAGTGGACACTTTAGATTGTGATGTTACCGGAGCAACAGTGCTCTCCCTGGAGCCTCAGGCAGTTGGAGAGCAATTGCCCGGAGGCTTTTCCTGAATTGGCCATGTTTCTTTGTATGTTCCGAGAGATAGTGTTACTGGGAGGTGGGACAGGAACATGCCAGGTTATTCTGCCTGACAGACTTTATCTACTGACAGTCTTTGTGTACATTTGTATGTGCAGACTGGGGATTGTCTCTGGGACCTGCCTGGTGTGTGGCTCAGAGACTTCACCCAGTCAATAGCTGAGTCCAACGACAATCCCCAGTCAGAAGCTGGCAAGATGGTTCGCTTTATTGACTGGATTTGGCGCTGGCTCCCATGGGTAACACTCACTTTGATCAATTTGTCCTGGGAGCCAGAGAGTCTGTTCCCTTGCAGGGTCCACCCTTCTCACCCTAAATTCCATAGCAACATAGAAACATAGAAATTTACAGCACAGAAGGAGGCCATTCCATCCCATCGTGTCCTCACCGGCCAACAAAGAGCCACATGGCCCTCGGTCAGCAGCCCTGAAGGTTACATATAAACCTATGAACAATGACGGAAAGGCAAAGAGCACCCAGCCCAACCAGTCCGCCTCACACAACTGTGACATCCCTTATAGTGAAACATTCTACACTCCACCCCAACCGGAGCCATGTGATCTCCTGGGAGAGGCAAAAACCAGATAAAAACCCAGGCCAATTTAGGGAGAAAAAAGCTGGGAAAATTCCTCTCCGACCCATCCAGGCGATCGACACTAGTCCAGGAGATCACCCTGGCCGTATTCTATTCCCTGCAGTACTTACCATTATATCTGCTCCGTCCAACAAAAGGTCATCCAGTCTAATCCCAATTACCAGCTCTGGGTCTGTAACCCTGCAGGTTACTGCACTTTAAGTGCTCATCCAACCATCTCTTAAAAGTGGTGAGGGTTTCTGCATCCACCACTCTTCCAGGCAGCGAGTTCCAGATCCCCACAACCCTCTGCGTAAAGAAGCCCCCATCAAATCCCCTCTAAACCTTCCACCTACCACCTTAAAACTATACCCCTCGTAATAGACCCCTCCACCAATGGAAATAGACCCTTACTATCAACTATGTCCAGGCCCCTCAATATTTTGTAGACATCGATGAGGTCTCCTCTCAATCTCCTCTGTTCCAATGCGAACAAACCCAGCCTATCCAATCTGTCCTCATAACTAAGATTCTCCATTCCAGGCAACATCCCAGTAAATCTCCTCTGCACCCTCTCTAGTGCAATCACATCCTTCCTGTAATACGGCGACCAGAACTGCATGCAATACTTCAGCTGTGGCCTATACAATTTAAGCATAACCTCCCTGCTCTTATATTCTATGCCTTGGCCAATAAAGGCAAGCATTCCGTATGTCTTCTTAACCACCTTATCCTCCTGGCCTGCTACTTTCAGGGATTTGTGGACAAGCACTCCAAGGTCCCTTTGTTCATCTACACTATTAAGTGGCCTACCGCTTAATGTGTGTACATACCCTTTCCTTATTAGCATTCACAAAATGCATCAAAGGGGATAGAAAGATGTTTCTGCGGTCGCAACCGAGACTCGAGGATGGTATGTTGCCTCCCTGGTGCAAGGGTCAAGGATGTCTCGGAGCAGCTGCAGGGCATACTGGAGGGGGAGTGTGAACAGCCAGTTGTCGTGGTACATACAGGTACCAACGATAAAGGTAAAAAGCGGGATGAGGTCCTACAAGCTGAATTTAGGGAGCCAGGAGTTAAATTAAAAAGTAGGACCTCAAAGGTAGTAATCTCGGGATTGCTACCAGTGCCACGTGCCATTCAGAGTAGGAACCGCAGGATAGCGCAGATGAATACGTGGCTTGAGCAGTGGTGCAGCAGGGAGGGATTCAAATTCCTGGGGCATTGGAACCGGTTCTGGGGGAGGTGGGACCAGTACAAACCGGACGGTCTGCACCTGGGCAGGACCGGAACCAATATCCGAGGGGGAGTGTTGGCTGGTGCTGTTGGGGAGGAGTTAAACTAATATGGCAGGGGGATGGGAACCTATGCAGGGAGACAGAGGGAAATAAAATGGGGGCAGAAGCAAAAGATGGAAAGGAGAATAGTAAAAGTGGAGGGCAGAGAAACCCAAGGCAAAAATCTAAAGCGGTGACATTGCAGAAATAGTCTAAAGGGACAAAGGGTGTTAAAAAGACAAGCCTGAAGGCTCTGTGCCTCAATGTGAGGAGTATTCGTAATAAGGTGGATGAGTTAACTGCACAGGCAGCTATTAACGATTATAATATAATTGGGATTACGGAGACATGGCTCCAGGGTGACCAAGGCTGGGAACTCAACATCCAGGGCTATTCATCATTCAGGAAGGTTAGACAGAAAAAAAAAGGAGGCAGGGTAGCGTTGCTGGTTAAAGAGGAAATTAACGCAATAGTAAGAAGGGACATTAGCCTGGATGATGTGGAATCTGTATGGGTGGAGCTGCGGAATACCAAAGGGCAGAAAATGCTCGTGGCAGTTATGTACAGACCACCAAACAGTCGTAGTGAGGTTGGGGATGGCATCAAACAAGAAATTAGTGATGCATGCAATAAAGGTACAGCAGTTATCATGGGCGACTTTAATCTACATATTGATTGGGCTAACCAAACTGGTAGCAATGCGGTGGAGAAGGATTTCCTGGAGTGTATTAGGGATGGTTTTCTAGACCAATATGTCGAGGAACCAACCAAGGAGCTGGCCATCCTAGACTGGGTGATGTGTAATGAAAAGGACTAATTAGCAGTCTTGTTGTGCGAGACCCCTTGGGGAATAGTGACCATAATATGGTCGAATTCTTTATTAGGATGGAGAGTGACACAGTTAATTCAGAAACTAGGGTCCTGAACTTAAGGAAAGGTAACTTCGATGGTTTGAGGCGTGAACTGGCGAGAATAGACTGGC
Source organism: Pristiophorus japonicus (assembly GCF_044704955.1). NCBI lineage: Eukaryota > Metazoa > Chordata > Chondrichthyes > Pristiophoridae > Pristiophorus > Pristiophorus japonicus. The sequence continues at coordinate 457,272 of NW_027252813.1, forward strand.
AAATGATGCTTAAAGGATTGACAGTGGATAGACAATAGCAAACATTTAAAGGTCACATGGATGAACTTCTGCAATTGTACAACACTGTCTGGAGTAAAAATAAAACGGGGAAGGTGGATCAACCGTGGCTGACAAGGGAAATTAAGGATAGTGTTAAATTTAAGGAAGAGGCAAAGAAATTGGCCAGAAAAAGCAGCAAACCTGAGGACTGGGAGAAATTTAGGATTCAGCAGAGGAGAACAAAAGGTTTAATTAAGAGGGATGAACATAGAGTACGAGAAGAGGCTTGCCGGGAACATAAAATCTGACTGCAAAAGCTTCTATAGATATGTGAAGAGAAAAAGATTAGTGAAGACAAACGTAGGTCCCTTGCGGTCGGAGTCAGGTGAATTTATAATTGCAAGTTGGCTCCAAAATTGGCTTGGAGGTAGGAAGCAAAGGGTAATGGTTGATGGATGTTTTTGTGACTGGAAGGATGTTTCCAGTGGGGTTCCGCAGGGCTCAGTACTGGGTCCCTTGCTTTTTGCGGTATATATCAACAATTTAGATTTGAATATAGGGAGTATGATTAATGCTTTTGTTCTGCATCCTTTTTTAAATAGGGGCGTTACATTTGCGGTTTTGCAATCCACTGCGACCGCCTCAGAATCCAGGGAATTTTGGTCGATTACAACCAAAGCATCCACTATTGCTGCCGCTACTTCTCCGAAGATGTAGGCGTCAGGTCCAGGGTGTAGTGTCCCTGCACCTTACTACAAACTCACACATGGCATGGATATATCAGTCACGGTCACTCTGTGACCTTCACCTTTATTGCTAGGACCAAGGAGTGCTGACCCTGGGTGGGACCTCCCCTTTTATACCTGGAAACCCAGGTGAGGAGTGTCTCCCGCAAGTTCACCCCCCTGTGGTCAGAGTGTGCATTTCTAGGGTACAGGTACAGTGTACATGAGTTACAGTTACATGACTATGTCATTGCAAGATGGTTAAATACATGACATCACCTTCCCCCTTGAGACTTTTAGTTTCCGAGGTTAAGTCTATCGGGTGGTCGACGCTCTCTCTCGTGGAGCGCTGCAGTTGTGGCTCTGGTGGCTGAGCCTCAGCACGTGTCTCTGTCACTTGAGGTGATTCCGGCCTGTCCGGGCTGGCCGCCGGGACTGTGCATGCTGAGGGCTGTCTTTGTTGCTCGTACGCTGGCAGTGGTGTGGGTGCTATCTCATCATGCCCTTCTTCAGGTTCCTCCGTGCCTGCACTGAACCTTGTCTTTACTTGGTCCAAGTGTTTGCGGCATATCTGCCCATTGTTTACTCTGACCACCATGACCCTGTTTCCTTCTTTGCCAATTACGGTGCCCTCAAGCCACTTGGGTCCCAAAGCATGGTTAAGAACAAATACTGGGTCATCTATTTCTATCCACCTCCCCCTTGAGCCTCGATCATGGAGCTCAGTTTGGGACTGGCGCTTGCCCTCAACAATGTCTGCCAGGGCTGGGTGAATGAGGGACAGCCGCGTCTTGAGCGGCGTTTCATGAGGAGTTCCGCTGGCGGGACTCCCGTGAGCGAGTGCGGCCGGGACCTATAGGCCAGCAGGAGGCGCGATAGTCGGTACTGAAGGGTGGGACCTTGGATACGTAGCATGCCCTGCTTTATGACTTGGACCACCCGTTCCGCCTGGCTATTGGAGGCCGGCTTGAACGGCGCTGTCTGGACGTGCTTGATCCCATTGTCCGACATAAACTCCTGGAACTCATGGCTGGTAAAACATGGGCCATTATCGCTGACCAGGATATCCGGCAAACCGTGGGTCGCGAAAACCATACGCAGACTCTCCACGGTGGTGGATGTCGTGCACGAGTTTAATATGATGCACTCGATCCACTTCGAGTACGCATCGACAACGATCAGGAACATTTTCCACATGAACGGGCCCACATAGTCTTTGTGAATACGTGACCATGGCCTGGTGGGCCAGGGCCACGGGCTGAGTGGGGCCTTCCTGGGGGCATTGCCCAGCTGAGCACACGTCGTGCATCTGTGAGCCCAGTGTTCCAGGTCTGAGTCAATCCCTGGCCACCATACATGTGACCGGGCAATGGCCTTCATTAACACGATGCCAGGGTGCTCGCTGTGGAGTTCCCTGATGAACGCTTCCCTTCCATTCTGGGGTATGACTACCTGGCTGCCCCATAGCAGGCAGTCGACTTGGATGGAGAGCTCATCCATCCGTCTCTGAAACGGTCTGACCTCCTCGGGGCACACCCTGTGTGCGGGCACCCAATCCTAAGTCAGGACACATTTCTTTATCATGGATAGGAGGGGGTCCCTGTTGGTCCAGAGTTTGATCTGTTGGGCTGTGATGGGGGAGCCTGCGGTGTCAAAAGCCTCAACGGCCATGACCATCTCAGCGCTCTGCTCCGACGCCCCCTCAGTGGTGGCCAGTGGGAGCCTGCTGAGTGCGTCAGCGCAGTTTTCGGTGCCTGGCCGGTGCCGTATGGTGTCGTCATACGCAGCCAGTGTGAGGGCCCAGCGCTGTATGTGAGCTGATGCATTCGCATTGACAGCCTTGCTGTCGGACAACAGGGATGTTAACGGATTGTGGTCCGTCTCTAGCTCGAACCGTCTACCGAAGAGGTACTGGTGCATCTTTTTCACACCGTACACACACGCGAGTGCCTCCTTCTCGACCGCGCTGTATCCACGCTCTGCCTGGGAGAGCGACCTGGAGACGTAAGCCACCGGTTGGAGTCGACCGTCATCGATACCCTGCAATACACACCCAACCCCGTAGGATGACGCATCGCATGTTAAAACCAGTTTTTTACAGGGGTCATACAAAGTAAACAGTTTGTTGGAACACAGCAGGTTCCTCGCCTTATTGAAAGCCCGTTCTTGACAGTCCCCACAAAACCATTCACAACCTTTACGCAGGAACATGTGTAACGGCTCCAACAACATGCTTCAGTTCGGCAGAAAGTTCCCGAAATAGTTCAAAAGTCCCAGGAATGATCACAGCTCCGACGTGTTTCCAGGCCTGGGTGCCCGGTGAATCACCTCAGTTTTTGATTCAGTGGGCCTGATCCCGTGTACAGCAACCCTCCTGGCCAAAAACTCGACCTCTGGGGTCAAAAACACACACTTGGCCTTTTTCAGCCGCAAGCCTACCCGATCCAATCGGCGTAGCATCTCCTCCAGGTTGTGGAGGTGTTCCTCGGTGTCTCGACCCGTTATGGGAATGTCGTCTTGGAACACAATCGTTCCAGGGATGGACTTGAGCAAACTTTCCATGTTTCTCTGAAAGATAGCTGCTGCCGAACGAATGCCAAACGGACACCTGTTGTAGATAAATAATCCCTTGTGTGTCGTGATGGTCAGAAGCTTGGATTCTTCAGTCTGTTCCTGAGTCATGTCGGCCGGAGTGAGGTCCAGCTTCGTGAACAGCTTACCACCTGCCAGCGTGGCAAAAAGGTCCTCCGCTCTCGGGAGCGGGTATTGGTCTTGCAGCGACACTCGGTTGATGGTGGCTTTGTAGTCGCCACAAATCCTGACCGAGCCGTCTGCTTTAAACACAGGAACAATGGGACTGGCCCAGTCGCTGAATTCAACGGCCGAAATTATGCCCTCTCTGAGCCTGTCCAATTCACAATCAATATTTTTATGCATCACATACGGCACCGCTCTGGCCTTGTGGTGCACTGGTCTGGCGTCCGGAGTGATGTGTATCACTACTTTAGTGCCCTTGAACGTTCCGACACCGGGTTGAAACAGTGACCTGAATTTTTGTAGGACCTGTGAGCACGAACTTCGCTCCACGGATGAAATGGCGTGCACATCCCCCCATTTCCATTTCATCCCAGCTAGCCAACTCCTCCCCAAAAGCGCGGGACCATTTCCCGGAACGATCCAGAGTGGCAGCCAGTTCTGTGATCCATTATATGTTACCACCAAGTTTGCACTGCCCAGCACTGGGATGATCTCTTTGGTGTACGTCCGTAGCTGTGTCTCAATGTGTTCCAGTTTGGGCCTGCTAGCTCTGTGTGGCCATAGTCTCTTAAATTGTTGGCCGCTCATGAGTGACTGGCTAGCTCCCGTATCCAGCTCCATGTGCACCGGGATGCCATTCAGTAAGACTTGCATCATCATGGGTGGCATTTAGTGTATGAGCTGTGGACGTCAGCCACGTGAACCCGCTGAACTTCAGCATCCATGGTTTTACCCCAGGCATCATCCTGCATTGCAGACCCCTTGTCTGGTTCCTCTGTCTCGCAGATTAGCCTCGCTACTGCCTTTTTGCACATCCTGGCCAAGTTTCCACTGACATTACAAATACTTCAGGTATATTGCTGGAATCTGCAGCTTCTTGCAGTGTGTCTACCCCCGCACCTCCAGCATGAGCTGAGATTGAGATTGCGGTTAACAAAGGGACTATTACCCGGCATTCCCCTCTGATTGCCCATTTGGCTGTTTCTAAGCACTCTGATGGTGGGTGTTAATGGTCCCATCGCGGGACGCATTGTTCCTCGAGATGGCATGAATTGCCGATCCCCTCTCCATTGTCCTTGTTGCAGGCCCACCCTAGAGCCTGTTACTGCCTGGACGGTTTCGAAATGCCCTTGCCTGCCTGCGGGGTCCCGAGCAGTTTTCAACATGTTAACTCCCTGGTCCATCCCCACGTTGGGACCAGTGCTGCATGCGTAAATTAGCTTGGTCTCCTCTTCCCCTGCCATAAAGGTCTGAGCTTTCAACGCCGCCCCTTCTAAAGTCAAGTCCTTGGTCTCTATGAGCTTGCTGAAAATGCTGGCATGATTAATGTCCTCGATGGCAAAAGTCCCTTAATATCTCCCCCCTGCAGGCATCAGAGAACTTACAGAAACTGACCAAGCACTGCAGTTCCGCCACGAAGTCTGAGACGTTTTGTCCCTCCCGACACCGGTGCCATGTGTACACTACTTGCTGGCTGAGCTCTTCAAAAGACTTGTCCGCTGGCTTTTGGGGTGCGAGCAGGTCTTTCATCAGCGCATACGTCTGTGGACCACAGCTGGTCAGTAGATGCATACGTCTGTGGACCACAGCTGGTCAGTAGGTGCATACATCTATGGACCACAGCTGGTCAGTAGGTGCATACGTCTGTGGACCACAGCTGGTCAGTAGATGCATACGTCTGTGGACCACAGCTGGTCAGTAGATGCATACGCCTGTGGACCACAGCTGGTCAGTAGATGCATACGTCTGTGGACCACAGCTGGTCAGTAGATGCATATGTCTGTGGACCACAGCTGGTCAGTAGATGCGCCCTCCGCTTGTCAGACGCTGTCTCTTCCAGCCAGTCCTTTGTGACAAAGCTCTGCTGGAGTCTTTCCACAAAGTTGTCCCAGTCCTCACCCATACAGTAACGTTCCTCTGTGCCACCGGTGGCCATCCTCGTGGTTCGGTGATTCCCGTTTCTCGTCGCCAAATGTAGTGTCCCTGCACCTTACTACAAACTCACACGAGGCATGGATATATCAGACACGGTCACTCTGTGACCTTCACCTTTATTGACAGGACCAAGGAGTACTGACCCTGGGTGGGACCTGCCCTTTTATACCTGGAAACCCAGGTGAGGAGTGTCTCCCGCAAGTTGACCCCCTGTGGTCAGGGTGTGCATTTCTAGGGTACAGGTACAGTGTGCATGAGTTACAGTTACATGACTATATCATTACAAGATGGTTAAATACATGACACAGGGGACTTGTACGCCTTTAATCCAATTATTTTACTGAGTACTACTTCATTAGCGATAGTGATTGTATGAAGTTCCAACCTCCCTACAGCCCCTTGCTTATCCACTATTGGGGTGTTTCAGTGGCTTCTACCGTGAAGACGGATACAATATATTTGTTGAACGTCTCTACCATTCCCCAGTCTCATCCTCCAGGGGAGGAACATTTACTTTAGCCACTCTTTTCCTTGTTATGTACCTGTAGAAACTCTTACTGTGTTTTTATATTTCGTGCTTGTTTACTTTCATACTCTATCTTCCCTCTCTTTGTCAATTTTGTATTTGTTCTTTGCTGGCTTTTAAAAGTTTCCTAATCCTCTGGTCTCCCACTGATCTTGGCCCATTGCAGGCCCTTGTTTTCAATGTGATGCCATCCCTTATTTCCTCAGTTAGGCACGGATGGTTATCCCTTCTCTTACAGTCTTTCCATCTCATTGGGATATATTTTAGTTGCGAGTTAAGAAATATCTCCTTAAATGTCTGCCACTGATCATCAACCGTCCCGTACTTTAATCTATTTTCCCAGTCCACTTTAGCCAACTCTGCCTTCATACCTTTGTTTTCTCAATAATTTAAGCTTAGGACACTGGTTTGAGAACTAACTTACTCACCGCCCAACAGAATTCAAATTGAACCATGTTATGGTCATTCATTTCACTGTACCAGATCTAAGATAGCCTGCTCGCTGGTTGGATCCGCAATATGCTGTTCAAGGAAACCATCCAGGATACACTCTATGAACTCTTCCTCGGGGCTACGCTGGCCAATTTGCTTTGTCCAATCAATATGTAGGTTAAAATCACCCAGGATTCTTTCGGTGCATTTATTATAAGCCTCCACCTGCCACGATCTTGCATGGCAGAGCAGGCTCGAGGGGCTCAATGGACTAATCGTGCTCCTATTTACTGCAAAAGCTTCCACAGATATGTGAAGAGAAAACGATTAGTGAAGACAGACGTAGGTCTCTTGCAGTCAGATTCAGGCACTGATGTAAAGCCTGGCCGACAGGAGCTGCCATCGTACCTGGTGTTGGACCTCCTCCTTACCATGCTGGGTTGTGGGGATTGGTGCAGGGCCGGGCCGAGTGGCTCCCCCTAGCCACTCACTCACTGCTTTGGTGAACAAACCTCTATCTGCTGCTGCCCTCGACTCTCGCTGTAAATCACCTGGCCTCACTTCTGGGAAGGGGAAGGTCAGTGACATCAACCAGCCAATGGGAATAGATCCTGCCACCAGCTTTGTGCTGGGTACCAGAGCTGTATGTGCTGTGCCGAGCGCGAGTGAGAACATCCATATGTGAGGCAGGGAGTGGTCCTGAGGAACACTACCCCATTGTCTAGGCAACGGATGTCGCCACCTTAGTGCAGGCGGGAGACCAGCTACTTTAGGTGGTACTTTAGGGGGTGCCATCCTTTTGCAGGTCACTGCTGACCTTGCAGAGGATCCTGACAGATTGTCACTCCCCGCCCAGGGAGCCCTGTGTAGACAGTGTGTGAGTGAGTGTGATAATATTCACCATGAGGGAGAGTGGCTCGGACACAATGGGCCTTAAATTCCGGCCTCACCAGGTCAGGCCCAAGTGTACATGCCCCGGAAACCGGCTTTTCCGATCTGTCAAAGATTTCTCCATATGGATTCTCCACATCCCGGGAAGAAGACCATTTGTGTGGGTGAGATTGGGTCATTTGCCCAAATCATGCCCAGAGAATGTCCTTCAAACTCTTAAACCAGGTAAAAGCAGGTCGATACATTACTTTTACCAGTGTAAGAGTTCTTAAACATATCAAAAATAAACTTAAATACATATTTTTACAGTAAAAACCCTTTCCACCAAGGATCATTTATTTTAAACCTTATTGAAACATGTTAAAAAAAATTACAAAAAGTATTTTTTTTTCCAAAAGATTTAATTGACTTTAATTTCAATTAATTTAAAATATGTGATGTGTTTTTTAATTTATTCTGTTGCTTTTCAATATTGAGGTGTTTATTCACATTGATAATAATGGGAACTCTGAAAAAGCGAGTTGCCATTATTATCACTGAGAATACTGCAGCGTGATTGGTGCTTCAGGCCCATGTGACTCCAGCTTTACTGTACGTATGGGGAAGGCCATTTCCCTAACGCTACACATGGAATGAAGGTCTCGGATGGGAATCGAAGGTTTACGTAAAATATCCTCCGGTCGGAGGCATTTGTCCGAAGGAAGCCCCCAACCGGGATTTCCCCCCCATTATCTGGCGGCATTGAGTTCTGAGGCTGTAAAGTCTCTGCTGCTTCTTATCGTTTAATGCATTTTACAATTACAACAAAGGGATATTTCAGCACATTCTTCCACTGCTCCCGGAACTTAGTCTGTGTCACGGCGTAAATCCCAGTGTTTGTACAGCAACTCAGCTGTTGCAGCATGTATCCCAGTTCAGTTACTAACATAGGTATACCTACATGTTGTGTAATCCAACCAATCCGGTTTTCCATAAGAGCCACCATATACATTGCCCATAACAGGATGAAATTCCCCGAGATAACAAACAATAAAATCATGGATTTCCTGCGACTCTCCATCTCGGGGTCTCTGGGACTCTCCCCACTGCTGTGACCCCGGAGTCTCCTGCGAGCTCTGCTGGCCATTAAAATGTGTCTGACAGTGAGAGCATTGAGCAGCAGGATCAGAATAAATGGGACACACGGGGTTAGAATATAATGAAGTAGTTCGAATGCTCCCCAGCCCAATGATATATAATAAATGTCATGCACATCACAAAACCAGGGGTTGTTATAAAGCACATACCTACTTCTGAACATAAAATACCAGGGTATGTTCTTTAAACAGCTCAGCACAGTCACTGTTCCCAGAACCACAGCCGCCGTTCTCTCGGTGCTATATTTAGTTTTCAGCTTCTGGCAACAAATGGCCACAAATCGATCGAAGGTGAAAGTGACGGTGAACCAGACAGAACAGTCTGTGGCTGCATAGAGCAGGACGGCGTGGATATTACACAGGGGGATGGAATACACGAAAATAAACTGTTCCTTATAACGAATCGGAATGTGCCTCAGTATCAGATCCAGGATCACCACCAGTAGATCCGCTGTTGCCATGGCCACCAGGTAACGAGTGACACATTTGGAGAGTCCACACTTTCCCCGGGACAGGATCATTATCGTCACTAAGTTCACTGTGAGGAAAGAAAATAACCAGTTAAATTAAACATCAGGCTGGGAGCAAGAGCAGAAGATTGATGGGATTCGGTCTGCAATCTGCAAATCATTAGTGACATGAAATGATATAATCTAATTCTAGTACCTGAGGAAATGAATGCAGGGTTTATTGCAAACATAATAAGGAATCAATAAATGAAATGGGGATAAAGACAACATGAAATGAACAGATGTTTGATCAATGAGACATTAAATGATAGATCGACCTTTAGCTCAGCAGACAACAACACTGCCCAAGGTAACAGGGACACACGGGTCAAGAACCTCTCAGGAAGCCTTCGTGTCCCGGGATCAGTCAGCACCGAGAGCGGTGAGATTCACTTCTGTGCCGCTGTGTTGGTGGGAGGGGGCGGTGATGGGGGGAGAGGGAGGGAGACCCTCATTGTATTCTTGCTCCTGCTGAGGATCTGGATTCTAATTAGAACTGAAAGTGAGTGTAACAGAAATAAACATCGACTGCAATTTTGGCTTGCAATAATTACAGGTGGTTCTACTTAAAATGTATGAAGCTAATATGACGATGTTAGGTTATTAAATACAAATGTACAGCAGTTAGAAAGATAACTGGGCTGCAGGAAGTGTATTGAACAATGAGCTCAACACCTTTTTGTTGAAATTGTCGCTCATTGAAAGTAAGAATTTCCGAATAACATGGCAAAGAATGGACTCTGAATAAAATAAATAGTTATCATTGACCAGGGAATGTCCAACTAAATGCTTTGTTTTAGCATCGAAATCGGACGACTTATTCCACAGGTAAAGTGCTGCCCAATGTTTCTGTAAAGTATCTGAACACAAATGGATATGAGTTATTCTTGTTTTCTTTCACATGTTGGTTTCCAACTTGTGCATCGTATATTAGATGGAAAAATATCAAAGGATTGTTTGATCATTAATACTTCAGTTACAATCAGCTGACATTCTTTATGCTGAATGAAAGCAGGGTACAATAGAGAATTACTCCGATTCTCACTGAGACCCACTGAGCTGTGGCAGACATACATGAGAGTCAATTGTAAACTCAAAACAAAGATTGCAAATAAATGTCTGGAAATCTGACTGAATGAGCATTTAGTGAGAATGAAAATGACCCTGATAAATCTGTTCCAACCATCAGAAGCAGTGGCAGTAATGCAGAACTGGAGAATGTGGAAAATGAGGCACTGGCTGGAATTGAATGATTCGAAACATAGAAACATAGAAAATAGGAGCAGGAGTGGGCCATTCGGCCCTTCGAGTCTGCACCACCATTCAATATGATCAAGGCTGATCCTCTATCTCAACACCATACCCGGCTTTTCCCTCATACCCCTGGATAACCTTTATAGAAATATAGAAAATAGGAGAAACATAGAAAATAGGAGATATTTCAGTGATTTAAGAAGGTGTGTGTGATCTGTCAGTATTTGTTCTTCGCACTGTGTGTAAGTAAACATGGCGAGCATTCAGTGAACACAACAGTAAAATACTGTGGATGATGAACGTCTGAAATAAAAATAGAAAATCCGAGAGATAATCAACAGGTCAGGCAGCATCAGAGGAGAGAGAAACACAGTGACCGTTTCAAGTCAATCACCTGTCGTCATTTGGTGACAAGTTCCCGAAACTTAGAAAACCTGCTTCTGATCTGATCCAAATGTGCAGTGTAGCGAGGATTCTGAAATTCAGGAAATAAAGTGTCTCTTACAATATCTTTGCTTGAGTTCAATATAGAACATTTGAATCTTGATGGACCAAAATCATTGACAGAATCAGTAGCCGACAGCACGGTGATGGAAAGTAGTGAGGCACCAGGGACAGTAACAGCGAGGTACCAGATACACTAACAGCGAGGTACCAGATACACTCACAGTGAGGTACCAGATACACTAACAGTAAGGTACCAGATACACTAACAGCGAGGTACCAGATACAGTAACAGCGAGGTACCAGATACACTAACAGTGAGGTACCAGATACACTAACAGCGAGGTACCAGATACACTAACAGTGAGGTACCAGATACACTAACAGTGAGGTACCAGATACACTAACAGTGAGGTACCAGATACACTAACAGCGAGGTACCAGATACACAAACAGCGAGGTACCAGATACACTAACAGTGAGGTACCAGATACACTAACAGCGAGGTACCAGATACACTAACAGTGAGGTACCAGATACACTAACAGCGAGGTACCAGATACACTAACAGCGAGGTACCAGATACACTAACAGTGAGGTACCAGATACACTAACAGTGAGGTACCAGATACACTAACAGCGAGGTACCAGATACACTAACAGCGAGGTACCAGATACACTAACAGTGAGGTACCAGATACACTAACAGTGAGGTACCAGATACACTAACAGTGAGGTACCAGATACACTAACAGTGAGGTACCAGATACACTAACAGTGAGGTACCAGATACACTAACAGCGAGGTACCAGATACACTAACAGCGAGGTACCAGATACACTAACAGCGAGGTACCAGATACACTAACAGTGAGGTACCAGATACACTAACAGCGAGGTACCAGATACACTAACAGGGAGGTACCAGATACACTAACAGCGAGGTACCAGATACACTAACAGTGAGGTACCAGATACACTAACAGTGAGGTACCAGATACACTAACAGTGAGGTACCAGATACACTAACAGTGAGGTACCAGGGACACTAACAGTGAGGTACCAGATACACTAACAGTGAGGTACCAGATACACTAACAGCGAGGTACCAGATACACTAACAGCAAGGTAACAGTGACACTAACAGCAGTGAGGATGTGCCTGTCTTATTAAACTACAACACGTGCGTAAACAAAATGCAACAGTTTGAAAGCCAGAATACCATTAATAATGGATTATCCCCTGGTACAGAGCAAGAATGATATTACAGTGAAACATGATTATTATATATTTAATAACTGAACATAGATACTTGCTCGGAATACCAAAAGCAGCCAGCAGCGGATAGTAAATACGTTGTATGTCGAACAATAATTTTCTTATCTTCTCTTCTAGACGCAATCTAGCAACAATGGCTAGATATTCATCAGGCATGGGAGGCGGTGGTGGGATGAGAGACACAACCATGACTTCCCTTCTGTGACTCACTTCTGGTATCTGTGCTGGAGGAGACCTGCTGATTGTGTGAGGTGAAACATTGAAGGGAGCTCCTTACATCGAGCAGAGGGAAATCCCCGATGACATCATTAGGCATCACTGTAACTGACATTAATCACAGACATTGAACAAACAGACTCATTGAACCATTGTCACCACAATATTTCACTGCAACTTAATCCAGCTCACCGTATTGTACACAGTTTTAAATTAAAAGTGAGATAATGTGTGATTTTTTTTACCCACCTATAAAATACCGAGGACAAAGATAACATAGTTTATATTCCTGTCTTGAATTAAAACTGAGAACCAAAGATGAGAAAGTGACAGAAACAAAGGAGGGATAAAAGATGAAAAGACGGATTGCACCAACCTTGTTCTCTGATGCATTGGATCCCAGGCCATCAGGGTCAAAACATTCCCAATCAATAAATGTTCCCAAACAGCAGTATCTGAGCGATGATCGCTGCAATGGATCAATGGGACTCGCGTACGTGACACAACTCCAGCCTCAATCCAGGAATTTCATTCCTAGGCCCTCTAGATTACAGTCCTTCCACTTCAGTCCAGGAATTCCATTTCAAGCCCTCTAGATTACAGTCCTTCCACTTCAGTCCAGGAATTCCATTCCCGGGACGGTCTATATTATCTGACACTCGAACAGGAACAACAGGTTATTTGTAAAGAATGCCCTTACCCAGTCAAGCATCTCCTTTATCGAGGGGAGGAATAATAAAAGAAGCAAAGGATTGATCCCAAGGAATGAAAGGAAATTGCTTAAATATTAATCATGGAGATAAGTAGTCTGTAAATATCTCAATACACCATGAAATGCTCTCGAAACATTGAAGTCTTGTATAATCATAATCTTATTCAGAGATCCATCCATCCCTAGCAGTCAACATTGTGGATTCTCCCAACACCATCCCAGTGTTGGTCCACTTCCTCCAGCAGCACAGCCCCAGTGGAGTTGGGGCACATTTGTGTAACAGTCGGAAAGGATTGGCTCTGAGATTCCGAACTAATACGTCCTTACTACACAGTATAAATGCACACGAGGCCCATGCTTGAGAGAAGGTCATTCTGTGACCTGTCCTTTATTCCTTAGCACTCAAGTGATGAAGATGGGTGGAGCTTCCCCTTTTATACCTGAAGGTCCAGGTTAGGAGTGTCTCCCACCTAGTGGTCAGTGTTCTCATGGTGCACAACTTAGGTCAGTTTATACATGGGTTACAATGCTGGTTGAATACATGACATCACCTCCCCCCCAAAGTCTTATTGAGATCACAGGTTGAGTCTCTCTGGTGGTTTATGCTCCCTTGTAGAGCGCCTGAGTTGGGGCTCCGGTTGTTGGGCGCTGGCCTGAGTGTCTGCTGTTTGCGGTGCCTCAGGCCTGTCTGGACTGCCCACAGTGACTGGGCTCTCCTCCCTTTGGTTCCGGTGTTCGGTCACCTGTGGTGGAGTGAACTCTATATCGTGTTCTTCCTCTGCTTCTTCTATGGGGTTGCTGAACCTCCTTTTTGTTTGATCCACATGTTTGCGGCAGATTTGTCCATTGGTAAGTTTAACTACCAGAATCCTATTTCCCTCTTTGGCAAACACAGTGCCTGCGAGCCATTTGGGCCCTGCAGCGTAGTTGAGGAGAAAAACAGGATCATTTACATCAATACATCGCGCCCTCGCATTCCTGTCATGGTAGTGATATTGTGACTGGCACCTGCTCTCGACAATTTCTTTCATGGTGGGGTGTATAAGGGATAACCTGGTTTTGAGCGTCCTTTTCATTAGTAGCTCTGCGGGTGGAACCCCTGTGAGCGAGTGTGGTCGGGATCTATAGGCCAACAGGAGGCGTGATAAGCGGCATTGTAGGGAACCCCCTTGGAATCTGAGCATCCCCTGTTTGATTATCTGCACTGCTCGTTCTGCCTGGCCGTTTGAGGCCGGCTTGAACGGTGCCGTTCTAACATGGTTAATTCCATTGCCTGCCATGAAGTCCTGGAATTCAGTGCTTGTGAAGCACGGGCCATTGTCGCTGACCAAGATGTCCTGTAGACCGTGGGCGGCGAACATTGCCCGTAGACTTTCTACCGTGGCAGAGGATGTGCTTGAATTTAAAATGTCACACTCGATCGATTTGGAGTAGGCGTCTACTACAACCAAAAACATTTTCCCCATGAAAGGACCTGCGTAGTCCACATGGATGCGTGACCAAGGCTTGGCGGGCCATGGCCAGGGGCTAAGGGGGGCTTCCCTGGGCGCATTGCCCAGCTGGGTACAGGTACACCTGCGAACACAAAGTTCCAGATCTGCGTCTATCCCTGGCCACCAAACGTGTGACCTAGCAATTGCCTTCATCGTGACAATGCCCGGGTGACCATTGTGGAGTTCTCTGATGAACACCTCTCTGCCCATCTGGGGCATTACTACGCGGTTGCCCCACAGTAGGCAATCGGCCTGAATCGAGAGTTCATCCTTGCGCCTGTGAAATGGTTTAAATTTCTCAGGGGATGCCCTGTACGTGGCTGCCCAGTCCCCATTCAGGACACATTTCTTGACTAGAGACAATAGCGGGTCTCTATTTGTCCAGACTTTAAGCTGACGGGCTGTCACGGGTGAGCCTTCGCTTCCGAAAGCTTCAACAGCCATGACCATCTCAGCAGCATGCTCGGTAGCCCCCTCAGTGGTGGCTAGTGGGAGCCTGCTGAGTGCATCGGCGCAGTTTTCGGTGCCCGGTCTGTGCCGAATTGTGTAGTCATAGGCAGCTAACGTGAGTGCCCACCTCTGTATGCGGGCCGATGCGTTTGCATTTATGGCCTTGTTGTCGGCCAAAAGGGATGTTACGGGTTTGTGATCTGTCTCCAGCTCAAATTTCCTGCCAAACAGGTACTGGTGCATTTTCTTTACCGCATATACACATGCGAGCGCCTCCTTTTCTACCATCCCGTAGCCCCTTTCTGCCTGGGACAGACTTCTGGAGGCATAAGCTACCGGCTGTAACTGACCCTTGACATTGACATGCTGCAACACACACCCGACACCATAGGACGACGCATCACACGTTAAAACTAGTTTCTTACATGGGTCATATAGCGTTAACAGATTGTTGGAACATAACAAATTGCGTGCTCTATTAAAAGCCCTTTCCTGGCTGTCCCCCCAGACCCATTCGCGACCTTTGCGTAGGAGCACGTGTAGCGGCTCTAGCAGCGTGCTCAATTTGGGAAGAAAGTTACCAAAATAGTTCAGGAGCCCCAGGAACGAACGCAGCTCCGTCGTGTTACGGGGTCTGGGTGCTCTCTGGATCACTTCCGTCTTGGATGCAGTAGGTCTGATCCCGTCTGCTGCTACCCTCCTCCCGAGGAATTCTACCTCTGGAGCTAGGAAGACTCACTTCGCCTTTTTCAGTCGCAGACCTACCCGGTCCAGTCTGCGTAGCACCCCCTCCAGGTTGTGGAGGTGTTCTTCAGTATCGTAACCCATAATGAGGATGTCGTCCTGAAAAACCACCGTCCCTGGAATCGACTTGAGGAGGCTTTCCATATTTCGTTGGAAGATCGCGGCGGCCGAGCGAATCCCGAACGGACATCTGTTGTACTCAAACAACTCCTTGTGTGTCGTGATGGTGGTCAGTTTCTTCGACTCACTCGCCAGCTCCTGGGTCATGTAAGCTGAGGTCAGGTCCAATTTTGAAGAAAGTTTGCCACCGGATAGCGTCGCAAAGAGGTCCTCCACTCTCGGTAGCGGGTACTGGTCTTGGAGTGACACCCGATTGATGGTGGCCTTGTAATCACCACATATCCTGACCGACCCATCCGCCTTGAACACCGGCACAATCGGGCTCGCCCAGTCACTGAATTCGACTGGCGAGATGATGCCTTCCCTCAGCAGGCGGTCCAATTCGCCTTCTATCTTTTCCTGCATCACGTACGGCACTGCTCTGGCCTTGTGGTGTACTGGCCTGGCGTCCGGGTTTATGTGAATCACTACCTTAGCCCCCATGAAAGTGCCGATGCCGGGTTGAAATAATGAGTCAAATCTGTCCAGGATCTGTGAGCATGATACTCGCTCCACAGAGGAAATTGCATTGACATCGCCCCATTTCCAGTTCATGACAGCAAGCCAACTCCTCCCCAGTAGTGCGGGACCGTCCCCCGGGACAATCCAGAGTGGCAACCTGTTCTCCGAATCTTTGTGGGTCACGACTACCGTGGCGCTGCCTAGCACCGGAATGATCTGCTTTGTGTAAGTCCGTAGCTGTACGTCAATCGGCGATAATTTTGGCCTCCTGGCCTTGGATGCCTACAACTTTTCGTACTGTTTGATACTCATCAGGGACTGGCTGGCCCCTGTGTCTGGCTCCATTGATACTGGGATACCATTGAGGAGCACTTTCATCATTATCGGTGGTGTTCTGGTGTATGAACTGTATACGTGCTCCACATGAACTCGCTGAACTTCAGCTTCCAGCGATTTCCCCCAGTGTCCATTTCTGCAATTTCTGCAGGTATTTTGCTCATCTCTGCAAACTCCGGCTGAATGTGTGCCTCCACGCCTCCAGCATGAGTTGCAGTTTGAAACAAAAGGTCCCTTGCCAGTCGATCGTCCCTGACTGCCCCAGTTATTGTCCTTGAGTGCACCATTAACAGGTGATGATGGCCCCATTACTGGCCGCGTTGTCCCTTGCAATGGCGTGAATCGCTGTTCAGCTTGCCATTGTCTCTGTCGAACTCCCCCTCTGGGTTCGACTACATGTTGGGGCATGCCTGACTGCCCTTGTCTGCCTGGGGAACTGTGTGCTGCTTTAACAATGTTGAATCTCTGTCCCAACTATTCCTTAACACAGTACCTCTCGTCTGTTCTGCTAGTGGCCATGCTCGCGTGGTTTAAATCCCAGTTTCTTGTCGCCATTGATAGGTCCTTACTACACAGTATAAATACACACGAGGCCCATGCTTGAGAGGTCAGTCTGTGACCTGTCCTTTATTCCTTAGCACTCAAGTGATGAAGGTGGATGGAGCTTCCCCTTTTATACCTGAAGGTCCAGGTTAGGAGTGTCTCCCACCTAGTGGTCAGTGTTCTCACGGTGTACAACTTAGGTTAGTTTATACATGGGTTACAATGCTGGTTGAATACATGACATATTGTAAATAGCTGGGGTCCCAGCACTGAGCCCTGCGGCACCGCTAGTCACTGCCTGCCATTCTGAAAAGGACCCGTTTATCCCGACTCTCTGCTTCCTGTCTGCTTATTGGTGCCGGGTCCACCCTCAGACAGGGGCTTGCTTTGCCTCCGAATGCGGGGACGTCGACCACTAGAGGGATGAAATCTTCCTCTTCTCCATCCACCTTCTTCCGAGTAGCGTTGGTCCATCACCTGCAACAATCTACAGGGGTAACTTGTGTACCGCGCCATCATGGATTACCTTTACATCCGCACTACCAATGACTGGGATACGTTCATTGGTGTAGGTGTGCAGCTTTGCCTGAACCGGGACCAACTTGGGTCGTTCAGCCTGATTGAGAGGCTATGGGACAAAGGCATCTTGATTCATCACTGACTGGCTCGCCCCCGTGTCCACTTCCATGAAGACTGGAACGCTATTTATCGCGACTTCCATCCTCAATGGGGAACACTCGGTGGTGCAGATAAACATGCTGTATACCTCATCGTGGGACTGAGCTGCCTCTCTGACGATCACTTCATAATCCACGCTGGATTCATGGCCATTTGCAGACTCTTCATCACCACAGTGAGTCATATTTCTCTTACACATTTGCTGGAGATGGCCCTTTGTGCTGCAGCCTTTACACACATAGTCTTTAAAACGGCACTGGTGAGCCCTGTAATTCCCTCTGCAATGCCAGCATGGAGCTACTCAGTTAGCCCCACTCGGCGGACTCGCAGTTAAGGGACTCGGGGGCCTGTTCTCTCTCCCCCGAGAAGGTTCACGTTCTACAGTCCAGCCTCTAAAAGGTGCCACTCTGTGCACAGTACTTACCGGGTTTGAGTCCTGAGGATGAGTCATCTGCCTAGAGCCGCAGCTTGAGGTCATGAATGCCTGGCTCACGGAGATGGCCTCCTGCAGTATGACTGTGGTATCCGCAGACAGTAGCTTATGAAGAAGGCCCTCATGGCAGATTCCGATAACAAAGATATCCCACAGTGTTTCGATGAGGAGGTTGTCGAAATCAGCCTCCTGAGGTCTGCGGTGTATTTCGCCATTTCCTGGCCTTCAGGCCGTCGGTGTGTATAAAACCGCTGGTCTGGCTGTGAGAATGCTCTCTTTGGGCTTGAGTTGTTGTTGGATCAGCGTTACCAGCTCCTCGTACATCTTGGTCGTTCTCTTCGCTGGTGCCAGCAAGTCCCTGACGAGGCCATAGACGGTGGGCCCACAACTGGTTAGGAGGATAGCTCTGTGTGTATCAGCCAATGTGGAGGATGGTCGCCGGCTAGGTCGTTTGCTGTGAAGAAATGGTCAAGCCAGTCCACAAAGGCATCACAATCATCACCATCGGCGAATGCTGCAAAGTAGCAAGGGTAGCCATTTTCACGTGAAGGTCCATAATCTCGTCGCCAATTGTTATTTCTTCAGATGCTCTGATAATGAGACCACAAGACAGTGTGTTGTGCTTGAACTGTAGTGACCTTAGTCCTTTATTGATAACTCCAGGGTGAGGATCATACCTGGTGGCCTGCCTTTTATACTAGGCCTGGCACACCTGGACAGGTAAGCTACAAGTCTCCCACTGCAGTGCCCTCTGGTGGCACACCTTGTGATAGTACGAGCAGTAACCATGTAGGACACATGACGGTTACGATCTGAAATGCACTGCCTGAAAGGACGGTGGAGGTGGATACAATTATGACTTTCAAAAGGGAATTGAAGAAGCACTGGATGGGAAATGAAACTGAAAGACTATGGAGAAAGGGAGCGGGAGTGGGGCTACTGAAGTGATTTACAGAGAGCTGGTATGGGCTCGACTGGTCCAATGTCCTTCCTCTGTGCTGTAGCCATTCTATGACTCAATGAAACTGTCCTCGCAACTCAACTCCTTCAGCCCAGGATCAATTTAGTAAACTGCCCCTGGCCCTCTCCAAGGTCTTAACCTCCTTCCTCAGGAGTGGAGCCATGAATTGGTTGTAATACTGCACCGAAGCTGTGATTTATAAAGGTATGATGGTAAAGCACAACTTCCTTGCTTTTGTACTCTGCAAAATATCCATATTTGTAAAGCCAGCGAACCCATGAGTATATTTATCAGGGATATCAACATCTCCTGCCAACTGACAGACTTCAGTCTGTGAACACAAAGACATTTCTGTTCCTGCACCCCCTCGTAAAGATGTACTCTTATTTTGCAATAAATCTCCTCATTCTTCATCCTATAATGCATCAATTCTCCGTTTTAAGAACATGAAAAATAGCAGTAGTCGGCCATTCGGACCCTCGTGTGTCTTCCACCATTCAGGAAGATAATGGCTGATCATGGACCTCCCAGCACAATGCCCAGATCTCTCGATTCGGCAAGAGTCCAAAGATCAACCATCTCAGCCATGAAAACATTCAAAGACTCGGCATTTTCAGCACTCTGGGCAGAGAATTCAAGATCCACAACCCTCCTCATCCGGGCTTATCGCTCAACCCCACCAACCGACCTTCTCCCCATATCCCCCAACCCCACCTACCCCTTCTCCCCATATCCCCCAATCCCACCTTCTCCCCATATCCCCCAACCCCACCTACCCACCTTCTCCCCATATCCCCCAATCCCACCTTCTCCCCATATCCCCCAACCCACCTTCTCCCCATATTCCCCAACCCCACCTACCCACCTTCTCCCTATATCCCCCAACCCCACCTACCCACCTCCTCCCTATATCCCCCAACCCCACCTACACACCTTCTCCCCATATCCCTCAACCCCACCTACCCACCTTCTCCCCATATCCCTCAACCCCACCTACCCACCTTCTCCCCATATCCCCCAATCACACCTTCTCCCCATATCGCCCAATCCCACCTTCTCCCCATATCCCCCAACCCACCTTCTCCCCATATCCCCCAACCCCACCTACCCACCTTCTCCTTATATCCCCCAACCCCACCTACTCCCCATATCCCCCAACCCCACCTACCCACCTTCTCCCCATATCCCCCAACCCCACCTTCTCCCCATATCCCCCAACCCACCTTCTCCCCATATCCCCCAACCCACCTTCTCCCCATATCCCCCAACCCCACCTACCCACCTTCTCCCCATAGCCCTCAACCCCACCTACCCACCTTCTCCCCATATCCCCCAACCCCACCTACCCACCTTCTCCCCATATCCCCCAACCCCACCTACCCACCTTCTCCCCATATCCCCCAACCCCACCTACCCGCCTTCTCCCCATATCCCCCAACCCCACCTACCCACCTTCTCCCCATATCCCCCAACCCCACCTTCTCCCCATATCCCCCAACCCACCTTCTCCCCATATCCCCCAACCCACCTCCTCCCTATATCCCCTAACCCCACCTACCCACCTTCTCCCATTATCCCTGAAACCCTACCCCTTTCCAAATTCCAGCAATACCACCAACATCTCTAAACAATGAATAGAAACCAATAAATCTCACGCACTTGTTGCACGTATTTGCAGAGTGTCACTGGATGTGAACGGATGTGACAATCCAGACAGCTGAGTCTCGTACCGACAAGTGTACCTTCCTTCGGTGCTGGATGTTATGTCGCTCAACTGATAAGTGGCTGAATGTTGGTTTGTCGAGAGCGCTTTGGCTTGGATGGAAGTGGACCCTTTTACTAGTTGAAATCGACCCCCTGTGTAACCGTTCAGTGCAGTGCAGGTGATGCTGAATGTATTTCCTGTCATGTGTACAGGATAATCTGGATTCTGATCAATCGTGGGTCGAAACAAAGGGTCTGAAATAAGGCGACATAGTAATTAGAATAACATAAGAAATAGGAGCAGGAGTAGAGAATTTGGCCCCTCGAGCCTGCTCTTCCATTCAGTGAGATCATGGCTGATCTGATCTTGGCTCAACACCATTTCCCCACCCGCTTCCCATAACCCTTGACTCACTTATCATTCAAAAATCTATCTATCTCCGCCTTGAATATATTCAATGCCTCAGCCACCACAGCTCTCTGGGGTCCAGAATTACAAAGATTCATCTCCCCACTTCCCTGATCTCCTCAATATCTAAAAATGTTACAATATCTGTTTCAATATACATAGCGACTGATCTCCACAACCCCGGGGAATGGGAATTCAAAAATCACCAGCAGTGAAGACATTTCTCCTCATCTTAGTCTGAAATGGTCTTATCCTGAGACTGTCACCACTGGTTCTAGTCTTGCCAGCCAGGGGCAAACATCCTCCTTGCTTCTAACCTATCAAGTCGTGTTTCAAGGAGATCACCTCTCATTCTTCTAAACTCGAGAGAATGTAAGTCTAGTCTACTCAATCCCTCCTCATAGGACAATCCCCCCAGTCCACGAATCAATGTCGCACTCTCTCAATAGCAAATATATCCTTCCTTCAGTGAGGAGACCAAAACTGAATGCAATGCTCCAGGTGCTGTCTCACTAGGGCCCAATATAACTGCAGTAAACGTCTTCACTCTGATACTCAAATCCTCGTGTGATAAAGGCCAACATACCATTTGCTCTCATTAGTGATTGGTGTAGCTGCATGTTACCTTACCTGGGTTGCAGATTACACCTGCATCTTCCAGGTGACCACAGTCGGTCATCCCCCATCCTCTGAACGAACAGGACCTCAGTGAAGACTCTGTTCCCACGCACCTCACATCATCCATCCAAATTTTGCCGATCCCTGCACCGAAATGAGCGCTGCTTCTCACTGCGAGGGCAGACCCACAGCGCAGCTCATTGCAGACAACTCTGGCATCCAACATGTCCCAATGGTCATCGCACACGGTGCCCCATTGTCGATTGTAATTAATCTCCACTCTTCCAGAGCAACGGTCGACTGAATTCACCAGTCTCACTTGGAGGAAACGTTACAGAAGGTTACATAGGATCTGTGGCACAGAAACAGGCCATGCTGGCAATCCTCAGTTGCTCAGCCGGCCAAGTGCCCTAAAAGAGGTGTGAAATGCCTCCATTAGTGCTCTGCCCCACACTCAGGGCACAGTAGGTGAATTTTGCAACTGCTATCGCAAACTATTTTCTGGCACAAAATTTCACGTCCCGTCCAGCACTTACCGCCCCAACTGGGACACCACCGAATTTCCCGCCCCCTGTCTTTCCATCCTACCCCTGCCACAGTACAACACTTGAAAACCTCTTGGCATTGAACTTGCTTCTGTCCCTTTCACACCATTCTGGCTGGTCTAACAGGAGGTGATCCAAAACTCGGCTGCCCCGTGTCCCAACTCGCACCAAGTCCTATTCACCCAGCGCCCCTGTGCTCCCTGACCTACTTTGACTCACGGGTAAGCAATGCCTCGATTTTAAATTCTCATCCTGGTTTACAAATTCCTCCATGGCCGCTCTGCCCTCGATCTCTCCATTCTCCTCCAGGCCCATAACCCCACCCCCCTCCCTCCCTCCCACACTCCCCCACCTCTCGCGATCGGAGGAGCCAGCAGGAGCGGGAGAATCGAGGCCTATAAAATGCCAGCAGCAGATCGGGAGGAGCAGCAGTCGGAGGAGTTAGCTGGTGCAGGGACTAAAAATTAAAATCAAAATCGAAGTGTGACGTCACAGCCAAGTGGGTAAGTGATTGGTGAGCAGTATTTATTTTTATTTTTCTTATCAGTTGGAAACTTTTGGCATTGTTGACAAATTAAGTTAATCTAAGGGTTAAGTCATGGCAGGAGAGCCCAGAGCCATGGCATGTTCCTCCTGTGCTATATGGGAAGTCATGGAGACTTCAGTGTCCCTGATTATTATGTGTGCGGGAAGTGTGCCCAGCTGCAGCTCCTGTCAGACCACATTGCTGCACTGGATCTGCGCATGGACTCACTCTGGAGCAGCCGCGATGCTGAGGATATTATGAATAACACGTTTAGTGAGTTGGTCACACCACAGGTAAAATTTACACAGGCAGATAGGGAATAGGTGACCATCAGGAAGAGCAGGGGAAGGAAGGAAGTGCAGTGGTCGCCTGCGATCATCTCCCTCCAAAACAGGTACATCAGGGGAAGGCAGCAGCAGCCAAGATCATGGCACCGTGGCTGGCTCTGCTGCACAGGAGGGCAGGAGAAAGAGTGGGAGAGCGATAGTGATAGGGGATTCTATTGTAAGGGGAACAGATAGGCGTTTCTACGGTCACAGCCGAGACTCCAGGATGGTATGTTGCCTCGCTGGAGCAAGGATCAAGGATGTCTCGGAGTGGCTGGAGGGCATTCTGGAGAGGGAGGATGAACAGTCAGTTGTCTTGGTGCATATAAGTACCAACGATATAGGTAAAAAATGGGATGAGGTCCTACAAGCTGAATTTAGGGAGCTAGGAGTTAAATTAAAAAGTAGGACCTCAAAAGTAGTAATCCCAGGATTGCTACCAGTGCCACGTGCTAGTCAGAGTAGGAATCGCAGGATAGCGCAGATGAATACGTGGCTTGAGCAGTGGTGCAGGAGGGAGGGATTCAAATTCCTGGGGCATTGGAACAGGTTCTGGGGGAGGTGGGACCAGTACAAACCGGACAGTCTGCACCTGGGCAGGACCAGAATCAATGTCCTAGGGGGAGTGTTTGCCAGTGCTGTTGGGGAGGAGTTAAACTAATATGGCAGGGGGATGGGAACCTATGTCGGGAGAAAGAGGGAAATAGAATGGGGGCAGAAGCAAAAGATAGAAAGGTGATAAGTAAAAGTGGAGGGCAAAGGAATCAAAAGGCAAAAATCAAAAAGGGCCAGAGTACAACGTCATTCTAAAAGGATGAAGAGTGTGAAAAAAAACCTGAAGGCTCTGATTCTCAATGCAAGGAGCAGTCATAATAAGGTGGATGAATTAACTGCGCAGATAGCTGTTAATGGATATGATGTTATTGGGATTAAGGAGACATGGATCCAGGATGACCAAGGAGATTAACACAATAGTAAGGAAGGACATTAGCTTGGATGAGGTGGATTCTGTATGGGTGGAGCTGTGGAATACCAAAGGGCAGAAAACATTAGTGGGAGTTGTGTACAGACCACCAAACAGCAGTAGTGAGGATGGGGACAGCATCAAACAGGAAATTAGGGATGTGTGCAATAAAGGTACAGCAGTTATCATGGGTGACGTTAATCAACAATAAGATTGGGCGAAATAAACCGGTAGCAATGTGGTGGAGGAGGATTTCCTGGTGTGTATAAGGGATGGTTTGGTAGACCAATAAGTCGAGGAACCAACTAGAGAGCTGGCCATCCTAGACTGGGTGTTGTGTAATGAGAAGGGACTAATTAGCAATCTTGTTGTGCGAGGCCCCTTGGGGAAGAGTGACCATAATATGGTAGAATTCTTCTTTAAGATGGTGAGTGACACAGTTAATTCAGAAACTAGAGTCCTGAACTTAAAGAAAAGTAACTTCGACGGTATGAGACATGAATTGGCTAGGATACACTGGCGAATGATATTTAAAGGGCACACTGTGGATAGACAATGGTAAACATTTAAATATCACATGGGATGAACTTCAACAATTGTACATCCATGTCTGGCACAAAAATAAAACAGGGAAGGTGGCTCAACTGTGGTTTACAAGGGAAATTAAGAATAGTGTTAAATTCAAGGAAAAGGCATATAAAGTGGCCAGAAAAAGCAACAAACCTGAGGACTGGGAGAAATTTAGAATTCAGCTGAGGAGGAAAAAGGGTTTAATTAGGAGGGGGAAAATAGAATATGAGAGTAAGCTTGCATGAACGTAGAAACTGACTGCAAAAGCTTCTTCATATATGTGAAGAGAAAAAGATGAGTGAAGACAAACATAGGTCCCTTTCAGTCAGAATCAGGCAAATTTATAATGAGAAACAAGGAAATGGCAGAACAAATACTTTGGTTCTGTCTTCAAGAAGGAAGACACAAATAACCTTCCGGAAATATTAGGGGACCGAGGGTCTAGTAAGAAGGAGAAACTGAGGGAACTGAGGGAAATCCTTATTTGCCAGGAAATAGTCCCAGGGGAATTGATGGGATTGAATGTCAATAAATCCCCAGAGCCTGATAGTTTGTATCCCAGAGTACTTACGGAAGTGGCACTAGAAATAGTAGATGTATTGGTGATCATTTTCCAAGATTCCATGGACTCTGGATCAGTTCCTATGGACTGGAGGGTAGCTAATGTAACACCACTTTGTAAAAAGGAGGGAGAGAGAAAACGGGTAATTATAGACCGGTTTGCCTGACATCAGTTGTGGGGAAAATGTTGGAATCAATTATTAAAGATGAAAAGCAGCGCAATTGGAAAGCAGTGACAGGATCGGTCCAAGTCAGCATGGATTTATGAAAGGGAAATTATGCTTCACCAATCTTCTAGATTTTGAGAGGATGTAACTAGTAGAGTGGACAAGGGAGAACCAGTGGATGTGGTGTATTTGGACTTTCCAAAGGCTTTTGTCAAGGTCCCACACAAGAGATTGGTGTGCAAAATGAAGGCACATGGTATTGGGGGTAATGTATTGATGTGGATAGAGAACTGGTTGGCAGACAGGAAGCAGAGAGTCGGGATAAACGGGTCCTTTTCAAAACGGCAGGCAGTGACTAGTGGGGTACCGCAATATTCAGTGCTGGGCCTCCAGCTATTTACAATATATATTCATGATTTAGATGAAGGAATGGAGTGTAATATCCCCAGGTTTTCAGGTGACACTAAACTGGGTGGCAGTGTGAGCTGTGAGGAGGATGCTAAAAGGCTGCAGGGTGACTTGGACAGGTGAGGTGAGTGGGCAAATGCATGGCAGCAGTATAATGTAGATAAATATGAGATTATCCACTTTGGTGGCAAAAACAGGAAGGCAGATTATTAACTGAATGGTGACATAGAAACATAGAAACATAGAAACATAGAAAATAGGTGCAGGAGTAGGCCATTCGGCCCTTCTAGCCTGCACCGCCATTCAATGAGTTCATGGCTGAACATTCAACTTCAGTACCCCATTCCTGCTTTCTCGCCATACCCCTTGATCCCCCTAGCAGTAAGGACCTCATCTAACTCCTTTTTGAATATATTTAGTGAATTGGCCTCAACAACTTTCTGTGGTAGAGAATTCCACAGGTTCACCACTCTCTGGGTGAAGAAGTTCCTCCGCATCTCGGTCCTAAATGGCTTACCCCTTATCCTTAGACTGTGACCCCTGGTTCTGGACTTCCCCAACATTGGGAACATTCTTCCTGCATCGAAACTGTCTAACCCCGTCAGAATTTTATATGTTTCTATGAGGTCCCCTCTCATTCTTCTGAACTCCAGTGAATACAAGCCCAGTTGATCCAGTCTTTCTTGATAGGTCAGTCCCGCCATCCCGGGAATCAGTCTGGTGAACCTTCGCTGCACTCCCTCAATAGCAAGAATGTTCTTCCTCAGGTTAGGAGACCAAAACTGTGCACAATACTCCAGGTGTGGCCTCACCAATGCCCTGTACAACTGTAGCAACACCTCCCTGCCCCTGTACTCAAATCCCCTTGCTATGAAGGCCAACATGCCATTTGCTTTCTTATCCGCCTGCTGCACCTGCATGCCAACCTTCAATGACTGATGTACCATGACACCCAGGTCTCTTTGCACCTCCCCTTTTCCTAATCTGTCACCATTCAGATAATAGTCTGTCTCTCTGTTTTTACCACCAAAGTGGATAACCTCACATTTATCCACATTATACTTCATCTGCCATGCATTTGCCCACTCACCTAACCTATCCAAGTCGCTCTGCAGCCTCACAGCATCCTCCTCGCAGCTCACACTGCCACCCAACTTAGTGTCATCCGCAAATTTGGAGATACTACATTTAATCCCCTCATCTAAATCATTAATGTACAGTGTAAACAGCTGGGGCCCCAGCACAGAACCTTGCGGTACCCCACTAGTCACTGCCTGCCATTCTGAAAAGTACCCATTTACTCCTACTCTTTGCTTCCTGTCTGACAACCAGTTCTCAATCCATGTCAGTACACTACCCCCAATCCCATGTGCTCTAACTTTGCACATCAATCTCTTGTGTGGGACCTTGTCGAACGCCTTCTGAAAGTCCAAATATACCACATCAACTGGTTCTCCCTTATCCACTCTACTGGAAACATCCTCAAAAAATTCCAGAAGATTTGTCAAGCATGATTTCCCTTTCACAAATCCATGCTGACTTGGACCTATCATGTCACCTCTTTCCAAATGCACTGCTATGACATCCTTAATAATTGATTCCATCATTTTACCCACTACTGATGTCAGGCTGACCGGTCTATAATTCCCTGTTTTCTCTCTCCCTCCTTTTTTAAAAAGTGGGGTTACATTGGCTACCCTCCACTCCATAGGAACTGATCCAGAGTCAATGGAATGTTGGAAAATGACTGTCAACGCATCCACTATTTCCAAGGCCACCTCCTTAAGTACTCTGGGATGCAGTCCATCAGGCCCTGGGGATTTATCGGCCTTCAATCCCATCAATTTCCCCAACACAATTTCCCGGCTAATAAGGATTTCCCTCAGTTCCTCCTCCTTACTAGACCCCCCGACCCCTTTTATAACCGGAAGGTTGTTCGTGTCCACCTTCGTGAATACCGAACCAAAGTACTTGTTCAATTGGTCCGCCATTTCTTTGTTCCCCGTTATGACTTCCCCTGATTCTGACTGCAGGGGACCTACGTTTGTCTTTACTAACCTTTTTCTCTTTACATATCTATAGAAACTTTTGCAATCCGTCTTAATGTTCCCTGCAAGCTTCTTCTCATACTCCATTTTCCCTGCCCTAATCAAACCCTTTGTCCTCCTCTGCTGAGTTCTAAATTTCTCCCAGTCCCCAGGTTCGCTGCTATTTCTGGCCAATTTGTATGCCACTTCCTTGGCTTTAATACTATCCCTGATTTCCCTAGATAGCCACGGTTGAGCCACCTTCCCTTTTTTATTTCTATGCCAGATTAGGAAAAGGGGAGGAGCAGCGAGACCTGGGTGTCATGGTACATCAGTCATTGAAGGTTGGCATGCAGGTACAGCAGGCGGTGAAGGCGGCAAATGGCATGTTGGCCTTCATAGCGAGAGGATTTGAGTATAGGAGCAGGGAGGTCTTACTGCAGTTATACAGGGTCTTGGTGAGGCCACACCTGGAATATTGTGTTCAGTTTTGGTCTCCTAATCTGAGGAAGGATGTTCTTGCTATTGAGGGAGTGCAGCGAAGGTTCACCAGACTGATTCCCGGGATGGCAGGACTGACATATGAAGAAAGACTGGATCGACTAGGCTTATACTCACTGGAATTTAGATGAATGAGAGGGGATCTCATAGAAACGTATAAAATTCTGACGGGACTGGACAGGTTAGATGCAGCAAGAATGTTCCCGATGTTGGGGAAGTCCAGAACCAGGGGTCACAGTCTTAGGATAAAGGTAAGTCATCTAGGACCGAGATAAGGAGAAACTTCTTCACCCAGAGAATGGTTAACCTGTGGAATTCTCTACCACAGAAAGATGTTGAGGCCAGTTCACTAAATATATTCAAGAGGGAGTTAGATGTGGCCCTTACGGCTAAAGGGATCAAGGGGTATGGAGAGAAAGCAGGAAAGGGGTACTGAGGGAATGATCAGCCATGATCTTATTGAATGGTGGTGCAGGCTCGAAGGGCCGAATAGCCTACTCCTGCACCTATTTTCTATGTTTCTATGTCTGCGCTCCTCTAATTTTTCCCTACTGAGCATCCCTGATTATATGCTCAACCGTTGGAGGCCATTCCTTCAATTGCCTGGGCCCCAAACTCTGGAGCACCTTTGCCTAAACCTCTCCTCCTCTCTGCCATCTTTTCTGCTTGAAGACGCTCGTTAAAACATATATCTTAGATCAAGCTTTTGTTAGTCTGCCCCAATTTCTTTTTATGACGATACATAGAATCAGAGACATTTACAGCACGGAAGGCGGCCATTTTGGCCCATTGTGTCCATGCCGGCCGACCAAGAGCTACCCAACGTAATCCCACTTTCCAGCTCTGGATCCGTAGCCCTGTAAGTCACAACATTTTAAGTGCACATGGAAGTATTTTTATATGTCGTGTGGGTTACTGCATCTACCACCCTTTCAGGCAGCGAGTTCCAAACCGCCACCACTCTCTTGCTTAAGAAATTTGCCTCATATTTCCTATAAACCTCCCCCGAATTACTTTAAATATATACCCCCTGGTTCTTGACCCCTCTGCCAAGGATAACCTGTCCTTCTATCCACTCTATCCAGGTCCCTCATCATTTTATGCAGCTCAATCAGGTCTTTCCTGAGCCTCCTCTGTTCCAACTAAAACAGATGCAGCATCTCCAAACTTCCCTCATAGCCAAAATGTTCCCATCCAGGCAACATTCTTGTAAATCTCCTCTGCATTCTTTCCAGTGCAACCACAGATTTCCTGTAATGTGGTGACTAGACGTGCACGCAGTACTCCAGCTGTGGCCCAACCAGTGTTTTATACAGGTGAAGCATAACGTCCTTGCTCTTGTATTCTGTGCCTCGACTAACAAAGGCAAATTTTACATATGCCTTCTTAACCACCGTATCTACCTGGCCTGCTACCTTCAGGGATCTGTGGACCTGCACTCCCAGGTCCCTCTGTTCCTCGACACTTCTCAGTGTCCTACCATTTAATGTGTATTCCATTTCCTTGTTGGCCCTCCCCAGATGCATTACCTCACACTTCTCCAGATTGAATTCCATTTGCCACTGTTCTGCCCACCTGACCAGTTCATCGATATCTTCCTGCAGTCCACAGCTTTCTTCTTCATTATCAACCACACAGCCTATCTTAGTTTCATCTGCAAATGTCTTATTCATACCCTCAACTTTTATGTCCAAGTTATTGATGTAAACCATGAAAAGCAAGGGACCCAGTACTGAGCCCTGCGGAAACCCACTGGATACATCCTTCCAGTCATAAAAACACCCATCAACCATTACCCTTTGCTTCCTGCCTTCGAGCCAATTTTGGATCCAACTTGCCACTTTGCCCTGGATCCCATGGGCTATCACTTTAATGACCAGTCTGCCATGTGGGACCTTATCAAAAGCTTTGCTAAAATCCATATACACTGCATCATACACTCTGCCCTCATTGACCCTCCTGGTTACCTCCTCGATAAACTCAATCAAGTTAGTCAG
The DNA here is from genome assembly GCF_044704955.1 of Pristiophorus japonicus. NCBI lineage: Eukaryota > Metazoa > Chordata > Chondrichthyes > Pristiophoridae > Pristiophorus > Pristiophorus japonicus. The sequence continues at coordinate 487,668 of NW_027252813.1, forward strand.
ACACGACCTTCCCTTGACAAATCCATGCTCACTGTCCTTGATTAATCCTTGTCTTGCTGAATGAAGATTTATCCTGTCTCTCAGATGTTTTACAATAATTTTCCCACAGCCGAGGTTAGGCTGCCGAGCCTGTAATTCAGTCTATCCCTTTCTCCCTTTTTAAACAACGTACAATGTTAGCAGTCCTCCAGTTCCACACCTGTAGCAAGAGAGGATTGGAAATATTAAGGAACAGTAGGCACCTGACCATTGGGGAACAGCACTGCAAACTACCCCTGGTCTGCAAACCTTCCCTCCACCCCTACCCTCTGCTCCCTGTCACAGAGTGAATTCCCTCTCTACATAACCACCTTCCATCTCCTTCCAGGGGCAAACATTCAAGACATTTCACAACAGTTTTCGGAAGTGTAAGTTTAGAATCATGGAAAATTATAGGAGTTCATTCCATGCCGGCCGACAACGAGTCATGCAACCTAATCCCATATAATAGCTCTTGGTCCATAGCCCTGTACGTTACGGCATTTCAAGTGGACATCCGAGTAACCTTTAAATGTGGGAGCTTGTCTGCATCCCTCACCTTTTCAGGTAGTGAGTGCCTTCTGGGTGAAAAAATGTTTCCTCAAATTCCCCTCAGCCTTCTACCAATTAGTTTAAATCTATGCCCCCGGTTATTGACCCCTCTGCTAAGTGAAATAGGCCCATCCTATCCATTCTATGTGGGCCACTCATAATTTTCCACACCTCAATAAGGTCTCCCCTCAGTCTCCGCTGTTCCAAAGAAAACAACCTCAGCCTATCCAATAGTTCCTCATAACTAAAATTCTGCAATCCATGCAACATTGTGGTAAATCTCCTCTGTATTAGAGTGGGTGCAATCATATCTTTCCTGCAATAGGTCACCAGAACAGCATGCAGTATCCAGCTGTACCCTAACTAGTGTTTTGTACAGGTCCAGCATAATCTCCCTGTTCTTGTATACAATGCCAGGGCTAATGAAGGAAATAATTCCGTGTGCCCATTGTGCATTCTGTATCACAGGACTGCAGTGTGTCTCACTCACCTGAGAGAATTATTTCAGTGGGACGACTTGTGGAGGAATTGATCCAACGACCGGACACCTGTGTCTGGTAGAAACATGTGTAGCTCCCCTGACTGCTGGTGGTGACATTGCTAATGGGATAGGTGAGGGATGGTTGGTTTCTGGTGCTGTCTATGACGGGGCTCGAGTCTTTGAGCAACTGAAACCGACCGACTGAGACACGGTGTGGAACGGTGCACTGAATGGTGACTGATTCCCCTGACACATACACTGGGTAGTCAGGGCTCCTGGAGATCGTGGGCTGAGGCAGGGGATCTGAAACGATTAAATCCGAAATGTCAGCTCCAAATTATCCAAGAATTCTACACAATGTGAAAATGGGACAATTCCTGCTAACCTAAACCATCTATTTCCATCTCCAGAACATCGCCCGTCTCTGCCCCTTGCCTCATCCCATCCATTGCTGAAACCCTCATCCGTGCATGTTTTATTTCCAGGCTCAACCATATCCACGCACTCCTGGCTGGCCTCCGACATTCTACTCTATGTAAAATTGAGGTCATCCAGAACTCGGCTGCCCAGTGTCCTAACTCACATCATGTCCCGATTACCCATCGCCCCCTGTGCGCGCTGACCTACATTGGCTCCTGGTTAAGCAACGCCTTGATTTCAATACCATTATCCTTGTTTTCCGATCCCTCCATGGCCTCGCCCTGATCTCTGTACTCTCCTCCATCCCCACGGCCCCCGAGATAATCCGGTCGTTGTGAGCATCCCTGATTATAATCACTCAACCATTGGTGACCGTTCCATCGGCTGCCTGGGTCCCATGCTCTCAAACTCTCTTTGTAAACATCTCCACCTCTTTATCTTTCTTTCTTCCTTCAAGACGCTCCTTAGAACCTACTTCTCTGACCCAGCTTTTTTTCCACTTGTCCTAATTTTTTTTTTTGCGTGGATCGGTATCAAATGTATTTGATTTTGTCTTATAGCACTCCGGTGAAGGGCCTTGTGATGTTGCGACGTAACTGTGCATTCCTGAGATCCCAGTCTACTCCACTGTGCAACTGTGTGCATGCACTGTTTCCAACAGCAACCCCAGAATGATGTGCTGAGAAAGACTCGAAATCCTGTTGTACTGGATTCTGTACCTCATTTAAAATGTTTTAGAAACAGAAGTAGGAGGAGTCCCCTCGAGCCTGGTCCGTCATTTATCTGGGAGAAGAACCAAAGACGACACAAGGGCAAACGTGTTTACGCAGTGAGTGATTAGGATCTGAAATGCACTGCCTGAAAGGGCGGTGGCAGGAGACTCAATCATGGCTTTCATCAGGGAATTGGATAATTACCTGAAGGGAAACAAAATTGAAGGACTATAGTTAAAGTGCAGGGGTATGCGACAAGCTGAGGTGATCTTGCAGAGAGCCAGCACCGGCTCGATGGTCCCATTGGCCTCCTTCTCTCCTGTAACCATTCTATGATTCTATGACGCTGTCCTTGTAACTGAATTACTTTAGCCCCTCCTTATTATCCTACCTAAGGAGCAGAGCCATGAATTGGTCGTGAAGTTTTAGCTGGGTCTATCCAGTGATGTCGAAAGGTTCAGTATGAATTCCTTGCTTTTGTACTCTGCAAAATATCTCGTTTTCTAAAGCCATCGAATCTTGTTTATTTATCATTAATATTACCGTCCCTTGACAGACTTCAGTACTTGAACCCCAAGATCTTTCAGTTCCTGCACCCCCGTGTAAATATGTGCCATTAGTTTCTATTAAATCTCCTCGTTCTCCTTCCCAAAATGCATCAATTCACCCTTTTAAGATCCTATTTCTTATGGGTAGGTATAGGCCATGCGGCCCCTCGAGCCCACTCAACCATTCAAGAAGATCATGGCTGACCATGGACCTTATCGCCATCTCCCAGCACAATGCCCAGATCTCTCGATTCGGTTAGAGTCCAAGGATCAACCATCTCAGCCATGAAAACATTCAAAGACTCAGCATTTTCAGCACTTGGGCAGAGAATTCAAGATCCACAACCCTCCGAATAAATTCCTCCTCATCTCAGTCTTATCATTCAACCCCACCTACCCACCTTCTCCCCAACCCCACCTACCCACCTTCTCCCCAACCCCACCTACCCACCTTCTCCCCATATCCCCCAACCCCACCTACCCACCTTCTCCCCATATCCCCCAACCCCACCGACCCACATTCTCCCCATATCCCCCAACCCCACCTACCCACCTTCTCCCCATATCCCCCAACCCCACCTACCCACCATCCCCCCATATCCCCCAACCCCACCTACCCACCTTCTCCCCATATCCCCCAACCCCACCTACCCACCTTCTCCCCATATCCCCCAACCCCACCTACCCACCTTCTCCCGATATCCCCCAACCCCACCTACCCACCTTCTCCCCATATCCCCCAACCCACCTACCCACCTTCTCCCCATATCCCCCAACCCCACCTACCCACCTTCTCCCCATATCCCCCAACCCACCTACCCACCTTCTCCCCATATCCCCCAACCCACCTACCCACCTTCTCCCCATATCCCCCAACCCCACCTACCCACCTTCTCCCCATATCCCCAACCCCACCTACCCACCTTCTCCCCATATCCCCCAACCCCACCTACCCACCTTCTCCCCATATCCCCCAATCCCACCTACCCACCTTCTCCACATATCCTTCAACCCCACCTACCCACCTTCTCCCCATATCCCCCAACCCACCTACCCACCTTCTCCCCATATCCCCCAACCCCACCTACCCACCTTCTCCCCATATCCCCCAACCCACCTACCCACCTTCTCCCCATATCCCCCAACCCCACCTACCCACCTTCTCCCCATATCCCTGTGCACCACCTACCCACCTTCTCCCCATATCCCCCAACCCCACCTACCCACCTTCTCCCCATATCCCCAACCCCACCTACCCACCTTCTCCCCATATCCCCAACCCCACCTACCCACCTTCTCACCATATCTCCCAACCCCACCTACCCACCTTCTCCCCATATCCCCCAACCCCACCTACCCACCTTCTCCCCATATCCCTGTACACCACCTATCCACCCTCTCCCCATGTCCCTCAACACCTCTCACCCATCTCCTCCCTATATCCCTAAACCCTGGCCTTTTTCCAAGATCCAGCAATACTAGCAACAATACAGCAATGAATAGAAACCCAGTAACTCTCACGCACTTGTGACACGTATCGGCAGCATGTCACTGGATGTGAACCGACGTGACAATCCAGACAGTTGAATCTTGTACCGACAAGTGTACCTTCCTTCGGTGCTGGATGTTATGTCTCTCATCAGATAAGTGACTGAATGCTGGTTTGTTGAGAGCGTGTTGGCTTTTATGGAGGTGGAACCTTTTGCTAGTTCAATTTGACCCCCTGTGTAACCGTTCGGTGCTGTGCAGGTGATGCGGAATGTATTTCCCGTCACGTGTACAGGATAATCTGGATTCTGAGCAATCGTGGGTCGAAACAAAGGGTCTGAAATGAGACGACATAGTAATGATACTTTAGTCTAGAAGAACACAAGAAATAGGAGCAGGAGTCGGCCATTTGACCCCTCGAGCCTGCTACGCCATTCAATAGGATTGTGGCTGATCTGATCTCGGCCTCAATCCACTTCCCCGCCCACTCCCCATATCCCTCAATTCCCCTAGAGTTCAATAATCTCGCTATCTCAGCCTTGAATATATAACATTTTCCCAGCCTCCACAGCTGTTTCAATAAGATCACCTCTTTCTTCGAAATTCCAATGAATACAGGCCCAACCTTCTCAACCTTTTCTCATAAGATAACCCATTCATCTCAAAACCTAGTGAACCTTCTCTGAACATCCTCCAATGCAAGTATATCCCCCCTTAAATAGTAGACCAATATGGTACGCAGTACTCTAGGGTGTGGGTGCCACCAATGCCCTGTACAGTTGTAGCAGGACTGCCCTACTTGTATACTCTATCCCCCTTACAATAAAGGAAACAGACCACTTGCAGTGTTTCATGTATAGGGAACCCCAGATCCCTCTGTGCTCAGTATTCTATGATCACTCTCCATTTTAATAATATTTTGATTTTCTATTTTTTCTATAGACATAGAAACATAGACACATCGAAAATAGGTGCAGGAGTAGGTCATTCGGCCCTTCGAGTCTGCACCACCATTCAATAAGATCATGGCTGATCATGTAACTTCAGTACCCCATTCCTGCTTTCTCTCCATACCCCTGGATCCCTTTAATCGTAAGGGCCACATCTAACTCCCTTTTGAATATATCTAATGAACTGGCCTCAATATATTTCTGTGGTAGAGAATTCCACAGGTTCACAATTCTCTGAGTGAAGAAGTTTCTCCTCATCTCAGTCCTAAATGGCTTACCCCTTATACTTAGACTGTGACCCCTGGTTCTGGACTTCCCCAACATCGGGAACATTTTTCCTGCATCTAACCTGTCCAGTCCCGTCAGAATTTTATATGTTTCGATGAGATCCCCTCTCATTCTTCTAAATTCCAGTGTATAAAGGCCCAGTTGATCCAGTCTTTCTTCATATGTCAGTCCTGCCATCCCGGGAATCAGTCTGGTGAACTTTCGCTGCACTCCCTCAATAGCAAGAATGTCCTTCCTCAAGTTAGGAAACCAAAACTGAACACAATACTCCAGGTGTGGCCTCACCAATGCCCTGTACAACTGCAGTAAGACCTCCCTGCTCCTATACTCAAATCCTCTCGCTATGAAGGCCAACATACTATTTGCCTTCTTCACCTCATCTATAAAAGTGGATATCCTCATATTTTCCCACATTTTACTCCAACTGTGATTTGTTTTCCCAACCACTTACACCATCTCTAATCCTTTGCAGTCTCTGAGCCTTTGACTATCGAAGTCCGCATCGAAGCCTTTGTTACCTCGAGACTCGACTATTCCAATGTAATCCTGGCTGACCTTTTTTCTACACTACGCAAACTAGAGGTGATCCAAAACTCAGCTGCCCATGAACTAATTCGCAACAACTTCCACTCACCCATCAATTTTCTGCTCGCTGACATACTTGGGCTCCCAGTGAAGTAATGCCTCGATTTCAAAATTCTAATCCTTCTTTTCAAATCCCTCCATGGCTCTCGCCGATCCTATCACTGTAATCTCCTCCAACCCCACAACCTCTTCCCCCACGCCCCCCCTGCCCCAATAGTAAGAAATGATATTGGCTAAAATGATGAGGGTGTTGAAACAGTTCGGGTGGAGATAAGGAACAATAAGGGGAAAAGTCACTGGTGGGTGTAGTCTATAGTAAGCCCACCAGTCTCCTAACAATAACAACTCTGTTGGTCAGAGTATAACCCAGGAAATGGTGTGTGCTTATTAAAGGGAACGGCAATAATTATGGTTGAATTTAACCTCCATATTGATTGAGGAGGAGTTCATAGAGTGCATACGGGACGGGTTTCTTCAGCAGTATGTAACGGAATCAACCAAGGGGAAGGCTATCTTAGATCTGGTCCTGTGTAATGAGACAGGATTAATAAACAATCTCCTAGTGAAGGATCCCTAGGAGTGAGTCATCATAGCATGACTGAACTTCAAATTCAGATGGAGGGTGAGAAAGATGGATCTCTAACCAGCGTACTAAGCTTAAATAAAGGAGACTATGAAGGTATGAGGGCAGAGTTAGGTAACATGGACTGGGAAAATAGATAAAAGTGTAGGACTGTTGATGAACAGTGGTGTACTATTAAGGAGATAGTTCACAATTCTCAAGAAAAATATATTCCAGTGAGGAGGAAAGGGTGCAGAGAATAAAATAGCCATCCGTGGCTAACTAAAGAAATAAAGGGTGGTATCCAATTAAAAACAAGGGCATACAAAGTGGCCAAAACATAGAAACATAGAAAATAGATGCAGGAGTAGGCCATTCGGCCCTTCTAGCCTGCACCGCCCTTCAATGAGTTCATGGCTGAACATGCACCTTCAGTACCCCATTCCTGCTTTCTCACCATACCCCTTGATCCCGAGTAGTAAGGACTTCATCTAACTCCTTTTTGAATATATTTAGTGAATTGGCCTCAACAACTTTCTGTGGTAGAGAATTCCACAGGTTCACCACTCTCTGGGTGAAGAAGTTTCTCCTCATCTCGGTCCTAAATGGTTTAACCCTTATCCTTAGGCTGTGACCCCTGGTTCTGGACTTCCCCAACATCGGGAACATTCTTCCTGCATCAGACCTGTCTAAACCCGTCAGAATTTTAAACGTTTCTGTGAGATCCCCTCTCATTCTTCTGAACTCCAGTCAATACAAGCCCAGTTGATCCAGTCTTTCTTGATATGTCAGTCCCGCCATCCCGGGAATCAGTCTGGTGAACCTTCACTGCACTCCCTCAATAGCAAGAACATCCTTCCTCAAGTTAGGAGACCTAAACTGTACACAATATTCCAGGTGTGGCCTCACCAAGGCCCTGTACAACTGTAGTAACACCTCCCTGCCCCTGTACTCAAATCCCCTCGCTATGAAGGCCAACATGCCATTTGCTTTCTTAACCGCCTGCTGTACCTGCATGCCAACCTTCAATGACTGATGTACCATGACACCCAGGTCTCGTTGCACCTCCCCTTTTCCTAATCTGTCACCATTCAGATAATAGTCTATCTCTCTGTTTTTACCACCAAAGTGGATAACCTCACATTTATCCACATTATACTTCATCTGCCATGGGAAGATGAAGTATAAATTGCGAAGCTTTTAATAGCCAACAAAGAACGACTAAAAAGATGATTAAGAAAGGGAAGATAGACTATGAAAGTAAACTAGCACAAAATAAAAACTGTTAGCAAGAGTTTCTATAGGTATATAACAAGGAAAAGAGTGGCTAAAGTAAATGTTGGTCCCTTAGAGGACAAGACCGGGGAACTAGTAATGAGGAACATGGAGATGGCAGAAACTCTGAACAAATATTTTGTATCAGTCTTTACGGTAGAGGACACTAACAATAGTCTGACAGTGGATAGTAAAGTGGCTATGGGGGGGAGGAACTTAACACAATCACATTCATTAAGGAGGTGGTACTCACTAAGATAATGGGACTAAAGGCAGATAAATCCCCTGGACCTGATGGCTTGCATCCTAGGGTCTTAAGAGAAGTGGCTGCAGGGATTGTGGGTGCATTGGTTGTAATTTACCAAAATTCGCTGGATTCTGGGGCGGTCCCAGCATATTGGAAAACTGAAAATGTAACGCCACTATTTAAAAAAGGAGGCAGACAAAAAGCAGGAAACTACAGACCAGTTAGCCTAACATCTGTCATTGGGAAAATGTTTGAGTAAATTATTAAAAAGCAGCAGCAGGATATTTGGAAAAGCAAAATTCGGTCAGGCTGAGTCAGCATGGATTTATGAAGGGGACGTCGTGTTTGACAAATTTGCTGGAGTTCTTTGAGGATGTAACGAACAGGATGGATAAAGGGGAACCAGTGGATGTGGTGTATTTGGATTTCCAGAAGGCATTTGACAAGGTACCACATAAAAGGTTACTGCACAAGATAAAAGTTCACGGGGTTGGGGGTAATATATTAGCATGGACAGAGGATTGGCTAACTAACAGAAAACAGGGAGTCGGGATAAATGGTTCATTTTTGGGTTGTAAATTAGTAACTCGTGGGGTGCCGTAGGGATCAGTGCTGGGACCCCAACTATTTACAATCTACATTAACGACTTGGAGGAAGGGACTGAGTGTAACGTAGCCAAGTTTGCTGACGATACAAAGATGGGAGGAAAAGCAATGTGTGAGGAGGACACAAAAAATCTGCAAAAGGACACAGACAGGCTAAGTGAGTGGGCAAAAATTTGGCAGATGGAGTATAATGTTGGAAAGTGTGAGGTCATGCACTTTGGCACAAAAAATTAAAGATCAAGTTATTATTTAAATGGAGAAAAATTGCAAAGTGCCGCAGTACAGCAGGACCTGAGGGTACTTGTACATGAAACACAAGATGACACTAAGATGGGTGGCAGTGTGAGCTGTGAGGAGGACGCTAAGAGGCTCCAGGGTGACTTGGACAGGTTAGGTGAGTCGGAAAATGCATGGCAGATGCAGTATAATGTGGATAAATGTGAGGTTATCCACTTTGGGGCAAAAACACAAAGGCAAAATATTATCTGAATGGCAGCAGATTAGGAAAAGGGGAGGTGCAACGGGACCTGGGTGTCAGGGTTCATCAGTCACTGAAAGTTGGCATGCATGTACAGTTGGTGGTGAAGGCAAATGGCATGTTGGCCTTCATAGCTAGGGGTTTTGAATATAGGAGCAGGGAGGTCTTACTGCAGTTGTACAGGGCAGTGGTGAGGCCTCACCTGGAATATTGTGTTCAGTTTTGGTCTCCTAATCTGAGGAAGGACGTTCTTGTTATTGAGGGAGTGCTACGAAGGTTCACCAGACTGATTCCAGGGATGGCTGGACTGACATATGAGGAGAGACTGGATCGACTGGGCCTTTATACACTGGAGTTTAGAAGGATGAGAGAGGATCTCATAGAAACATATAAGATTCTGATGGGACGGAACAGGTTAGATGTTGGGGAAGTCCAGAACCAGGGGACATAGTCTAAGGATAAGGGGTAGGCCATTTAGGACTGAGATGAGGAGAAACTTCTTCACTCAGAGAGTTATTAACCTGTGGAATTCCCTGCCACAGAGTTGTTGATGCCAGTGCATTGGATATATTCAGGAGGGAGTTAGATATGGCCCTTACAGCTAAAGGGATCGAGGAGTATGGAGAGAAGGCAGGAAAGGGGTACTGAGGTTAATGATCAGCCATGATCTTATTGAATGGTGGTGCAGGCTCGAAGGGCCGAATGTCCTACTCCTGCACCTTTTTTCTATGTTTCTATGTTTCTTCTGAAAGGATAGTATGCAGGTATAGTAAGTGATCAGGAAGGTCAATGTTAACTTGGCCTTTATTGCAAAAGGGGATGGAGTATTAAAGCAGGGAACTCTTGCTACAGTTATACAGGGTATTGGTGAGGCCACACCTGAAATACTGCGTGCAGTTTTGGTTTCCGTATTTAAGGAAGTATATACTTGCCTTGGAGGCTGTTCAGAGAAGGTTCACTCGGTTGATTCTGGGGATGAGGGGGTTGACTTATGAGGAAAGGTTGAGAAGGTTGGGCCTCTACTCATTGGGGTTCAGAAGAATGAGAGGTGATCTTATCGAAACATATAAGTTTATGAGGGGACTTGACAAGGTGGATGCAGAGAGGATGTTTCCACTGATGGAGGAGACTAGAACTAGGGGACATGGTCTTAGAATAAGGGGCCGCCCATTTAAAACTGAGATGAGGAGGAATTTCTTCTCTCAGAGGGTTGTAAATCTGTGGAATTTTCTGCCTCAGAGAGCTGTGGAGGCTGGGTCATTGAATATATTTAAGACAGAAATAGACAGTTTCTTGAGCGATAAGTGGATAAGGATGTTATGGGGAGCGGGCGGGGAAGTGGACGCGAGTCCATGATCGGATCAGCCATGATCTTATTAAATGGCGGAGCAGGCTCGAGGGGCCGTATGGCCGACTCCTGCTCATTTTTCTTATGTTGTTATGTTCTTATTAGATATCTGCGCTCCTCTAATTCTGCACGCTTGAGCATTCCTGATTGTAATCATTTAAACTTTGGTGACCATGCCTTCAGCTGCCTGGGCCCTTGCTCTCCACACTCTCCACACTCTCCACACTCTCTCCAGATGCATTTGTTCCTCTGCACTGGTTTCTGATGTGGCTTGCTGTCCATTTTTTTGTCATATTACACTGCTGTGAAGCACCTTCGGACGTTTAACTCCATTAATAGTGTTATATAAATAGAAGTTTTTGTTGCTGTAACTCCTTCTCTCTATTTGTGGCTATATATACACACACCCAGCAATGCAACGTTTCATTTCTGCTCCTTAACTCAACCAAATAAATTCAAGTATGTCGTCCCTCTGTAGAACTGTAATATTTAAACATATGATAAGTCAATGTTCCTTGAATTTTGGAGATTGTTTTCTTACATGGATAGGTTATATAAGGTGCGGTATAGCGGCTGCGGGCTTGTTACATATTAAATAAAAAAGTTCTCTTGAATGTATTTCAGGAAAAATCCGCAGCCGCTATACCTGCACCTTATATAATATTTACATGTAAGAATACAATCTCCAAAATTCAAGGAACATTGACTAATGATGATAGATTGAGTAGACTGGGTCTTTACTCGTTGGAGTTCAGAAGGATGAGGGGGTGATCTTATAGAAACATTTAAAATAATGAAAGGGATAGACAAGATCGAGGCAGAGAGATTGTTTCCACTGGTCGGGGAGACTAGAACTAGGGGGCACAACCTCAAAATACGGAGGAGCCAATTTAAAACCGAGTTGAGAAGGAATTTCTTCTCCCAGAGGGTTGTGAATCTGTGGAATTCTCTGCCCAAGGAAGCAGTTGAGGCTAGCTCATTGAATGTATTCAAGTCACAGATAGATAGATTTTTAACCAATAAGGGAATTAAGGGTTATGGGGAGCGGGCGGGTAAGTGGAGCTGAGTCCACGGCCAGATCAGCCATGATCTTGTTGAATGGCGGAGCAGGCTCGAGGGGCTAGATGGCCTACTCCTGTTCCTAATTCTTATGTTCTTATGTTCTTATGTTCTTATATCATATGTTTAAATATTACAGTTCTATAGAGGGACAACATACTTCCCTCCTATAAGTTCCTAGACATCCAGAGGACTTTAGAATTGTTATTCCCACCCTTTTTCTTTAAGGGCACATATTTGGCCTGAGCCTTCCGGATCTCCTCCTCCGACACGGATTTACTTTCAAGTAGCTGTTTCCTGTCCACTGTGGCCAAATCAGTTTTTAACTTGATAAAGTTAGTCTTTCCACAATTTGGGACTTTTATTGCTGGTTTATCCGTTTCCTTATCCATAACTATCTTGAATCTGACTGAATTATTGTCACTGGCACCTAAGTGCTCTCCCACTGATCCCCATTCCACCTGCCCAGCTTCATTCCCCAAAACCACATCGAGATCCGTCCCCTGCCCTGTTGGCTAAATATTGTAGAATCTGTGGAGCAATTTAGACATTTCAGAGGTGGAATTAAATTGATATTCGGAATGCTAAGAGAGAGCATGAAAAATTCCTGGCCAGTAAAATCAAGGAAAAGCCAAAGATGTTCTATAAATATATTAAGGGCAAGAGGATAACTAAAGAAAGGGTAGGGCCTATTAGTGACCATGAGGGTCTGTGTGAGGAGGCAGAAGAGGTGGGTAGGGTTCTTAATGAATACATTTCGTCTGTTTTCACAGAGGTAAGGGGCAATGCAGACACTGCTAAAGAGGAGGAGTGTGATATTCTGCTTGAAATAAACATAGTGAGAGAGGAAGTATGAAGGGGTTTAGCAGCTTTGAAAGTGGATAAATCCCCAGGCTGTTGAGCGAAGCAAAAGAGGAAACAGCAGAGGCCTTGACCATCATTTTCCAGTCCTCTTTGGATTGAAGCAGGGAGGATTAGAGGACTGCTAATGTAGTACCCTTGTTCAGGGAGTAAGTGATAGGCCGAGTAATTACAGGCCTGTCAGCCTAACCTCAGTGGTGGGAAAATTATTGGGAAAAAATCCTGAAGGACAGAATAACTCTCAATTTAGAAAGGCAAGCATCAATCAGGGACAGTCAGCATGCACTTGTTAATGGAAGATCGTGTTTGATTAACTTGATTGAATTTTTCGAGGAGGTAACCAAGAGGGTCGATGAGGGCAGTGCTTACGATGTAGTGTATATGGACTTTAGCAAAGCTTTTGATAAAGGTCCCACATGCCAGACTGGGCATGAAGGTAAAAGTCCATGGGATCCAGGGCAAAGTGGCAAGTTAGATCCAAAATTGGCTCAGTGGTCGGAAGCAAAGGGTAATGGTTATTGGGTGTTTTTGTGACTGGAAGGCTGATTATAGTGGGGCTCCGGAGGGCTCAGTTCTGGGTCCCTTGCTCTTTGTGGTATACATCAATGATCTAGACTTGAATATAGGGGGTATGATTAAGAAGTTTGCAGATGATACTAAAATTGGACGTGTAGTTAATAATGAAAAGGAAAGACATAGACTGCAGGAGGATATCAATCTAATGGTCTGGTGGGCAGAACATTGAAAATTGAATTTAATTCGAAGAAGTTTGAGGCAATGGACTTGAGGAGATCATAGAAACATAGAAATTAGCAGTATTGGGCCTTTGGCCCTTCGAGCCTGCACCACAATTCAATATGGTCATGGCTGATCCTCTATCTTAAAACCATATTCCCGCTTTCTCCCCATACCCCTTGATGCCTTTTGTGTCCAGAAACCTATCTATGTCCCTCTTAAATATATTCAGTGACTTGGCCTCCACAGCCTTCTGTGGTAGAGAATTCCACAGGTTCACCACCCTCTGAGTGAGAACATTTCTCCTCATCTCAGTCCTAAATTCGGAAGGATACATAAGAAGGGAAAGGAGGTGGGGTCACTCTGTTAACAAAGGCTGATATCAGGGCAGTTGTGAGAGATGATATTGGCTCTAATGAACAAAATGTTGAATCATTGTGGGTGGAGATTAGAGATATTAAGGGGAATAAGTCACTGGTGGGCGTAGTTTATAGGCCCCCAAATAATAACTTCACGGTGGGGCGGGCAATAATCAAGGGAATAATGGAGACATGTGAAAAAGGAACGGCAGTAATTATGGGGGATTTTAACCTACATATCGATTGGTCAAATCAAATCGCACGGGGTAGCCTGGAGGAGGAATTCATAGAATGCATACGGGATTGTTTCTTAGAACAGTATGTTCCAGAACCTACAAGGAAGCAAGTTATCTTAGATCTGGTCCTGTGTAATGAGACAGGAATAATAAACGATCTCCTAGTAAAAGATCCTCTCGGAATGAGTGATCACAGTATGGTTGAATTTGTAATACAGATTGAGGGTGAGGAAGTAGTGTCTCAAACGAGCGTACTATGCTTAAACAAAGGGGACTACAGTGGGATGAGGGCAGAGTTGGCTAAAGTAGACTGGAAACACAGACTAAACAGTGGCACAATTGAGGAACAGTGGAGAACTTTAAAGGAGCTCTTTCATAATGCTCAACCAAAATATATTCCAGTGAAAAAGAAGGGCGGTAAGAGAAGGGATAACCAGCCGTGGATAACCAAGGAAATAAAGGAGAGCATCAAATCAAAGACCAATGCGTATAAGGTGGCCAAGGTTAGTGGGAAACTAGAAGATTGGGAACATTTTAAATGACAGCAAAGAATGACTAAGAAAGCAATAAAGAAAGGAAAGATAGATTACGAAGGTAAACTTGCGCAAAACATAAAAACAGATAGTAAAAGCTTTTACAGATATATAAATGGAAAAGAGTGACTAAAGTAAATGTTGGTCCCTTAGAAGATGAGAAGGGGGATTTAATAATGGGAAATGTGGAAATGGCTGAGACCTTAAACAATTATTTTGCTTCGGTCTTCACAGTGGAAGACACAAAAACCATGCCAAAAATTGCTGGTCACAGGAATGTGGGAAGGGAGGACCTTGAGACAATCACTATCACTCGGGGGGTAGTGCTGGACAGGCTAATGGGACTCAAGGTAGACAAGCCCCCTGATCCTGATGAAATGCATCCCAGGGTATTAAAAGAGATGGCGGAAGTAATAGCAGATGCATTCGTTATAATCTACCAAAATTCTCTGGACTCTGGGGAGGTACCAACGGATTGGAAAGCAGCTAATGTAACGCCTCTGTTTAAAAAAGTTGGCAGACAAAAGGCAGGTAACTATGGGGCCGTTAGTTTAACATCTGTAGTGGGGAAAATGCTTGAAGCTATCATTAAGGAAGAAATAGTGGGACATCTAGATAGGAATAGTGCAATCAAGCAGACGCAGCATGGATTCATGAAGGGGAAATCATGTTTAACGAATTTACTGGACTTCTTTGAGGATATAACGAGCATGGTGGATAGAGGTGTACCAATGGATGTGGTGTATTTAGATTTCCAAAAGGCATTCGATAAGGTGCCACACAAAAGGTTACTGCAGAAGATAGAGGTACGCGGAGTCAGAGGAAATGTATTAGCATGGATAGAGAATTGGCTGGCGAACAGAAAGCAGAGAGTCGGGATAAATGGGTCCTTTTCGGGTTGGAAATCGGTGGTTAGTGGTGTGCCACAGGGACCAGTGCTGGGACCACAACTGTTTACAATATACATAGATGACCTGGAAGAGGGGACAGAGTGTAGTGTAACAAAATTTGCAGGTGACACAAAGATTAGTGGGAAAGCGGGTTGTGTAGAGGACACAGAAAGGCTGCAAAGAGATTTGGATAGGTTAAGCGAATGGGCTAAGGTTTGGCAGATGGATTACAATGTCGGAAAGTGTGAGGTCATCCACCTTGGGAAAAAAACAGTAAAAGGGAATATTATTTGAATGGGGAGAAATTACAACATGCTGAGGTGCAGAGGGACCTGGGGATCCTTGTGCATGAATCCCAAAAGGTTAGTTTGCAGGTGCAGCAGGTAATCAGGAAGGTGAATGGAATGTTGGCCTTCATTGCGAGAGGGATGGAGTACAAAAGCAGGGAGGTCCTGCTGCAACTGTACAGGGTATTGGTGAGGCACACCTGGAGTACTGCATGCAGTTTTGGTCACCTTACTTAAGGAAGGATATACTGGCTTTGGAGGGGGTACAGAGACGATTCACTAGGCTGATTCCGGAGATGAAGGGGTTACCTTATGATGATAGATTGAGTAGACTGGGTCGTTACTCGTTGGAGTTCAGAAGGATGAGGGGTGATCTTATAGAAACATTTAAAATAATGAAAGGGATAGACAAGATAGAGGCAGAGAGGTTGTTTCCACTGGTCGGGGAGACTAGAACTAGGGGGCACAGCCTCAAAATACGGGGGAGCCAATTTAAAACCGAGTTGAGAAGGAATTTCTTCTCCCAGAGGGTTGTGAATCTGTGGAATTCTCTGCCCAAGGAAGCAGTTGAGGCTAGCTCATTGAATGTATTCAAGTCACAGATAGATAGATTTTTAACCAATAAGGAATTAAGGGTTATGGGGAGCGAGCGGGTAAGTGGAGCTGAGTCCACGGCCAGATCAGCCATGATCTTGTTGAATGGCGGAGCAGGCTCGAGGGGCTAGATGGCCTACTCCTGTTCCTGATTCTTATGTTTTTATGTAAATTTCCTACCCCGTATCCTGAGACTGTGACCCCTTGTTCTATACTTCCCAGCCCCGGGGAAACATCCTCCCCACATCCAGTCTGTCCAACCCCGTCATAATTTTATACGTTTCAATGAGATCCCCTCTCATTCTTCTAAACTCCAGTGAATACAGTCCCGGTCGACCCAATCTCTCCTCGTACGACAGTCTTGCCATCCCAGGAATCAGTCTGGTGAACTTTCGCTGCACTCCTTCTATGGTCAGGATATCCTTCCTTAGGTAAGGAGACCGACACTGCACACAGTACTCGAGGTGCGGTCTCACCAAGGCTCTGTGTAACTGGAGTAAGACAGCCTTGCTCCTGTACTCAAATCCTCGTGCAATGAAGGCCACATACCATTTTCCTTCCTAACTGCTTGCTACACCATGTTTGCTTTGAATGACTGGTGTACAAGGACACCCAGGTTCCTCTGTACATCGATACTTCCTAAACTATCACCATTTAAATAATACTTTGTTCTTATGTTTTTCCTACCAAAGTGGATAACTTCACATTTATCCACATTATACTGCATCTGCCATGTGTTTGCCCACTCACTCAACCGATCTAAATCACCTTGCAGTGTCTTTGCATCCTCCTCACAACTCACAATCCCACCTAGCTTTCTGTCGTCAGCAAATTTGGAAATATTACATTTGGTTCCCTCATCCAAATCATTTATATATATTGTGAACAGCTGGAGCCCCAGCACTGATCCCTGTGGTACCCCACTAGTCACTGCCTGCCACCCCGAAACAGACCCGTTTATTCCTACTCTCTGTTTCCTTTCAGTTAACCAATTTTCAATCCATGCCAATACATAACCCCCAATCCTATGTGTTTTAATTTTGCACACTGACCTCTTATGTGGGACTTTATCAAAGGCCTTCTGAAAATCCAAATACACTACATCCACTGGTTCTCCCTTATCTATTCTATAAGTTACATCCTCAAAAAAGTTCATGTTGACTTTGTTTAATCCCATTGATATTATCTAAGTATGCCGTTATCACATCCTTTATAATAGACTCCAGCATTTTCCCTACTACTGATGTTAGGCTAACCGCTCTGTAGTTCCCTGTTTTCTCTCGCCCTCCTTTTTTAAATAATGGGGTTACATTTGCCACCCTTCAATCTGCAGGAACTGTTCCATAATCTATAGAATTTTGAAAGATGACAACCAATGCATCCACTATTTCTATGGCTACCTCCTTTAGTACTCTGGGATGCAGATCACCAGGCCCTGGGGATTTATCGGCCTTCAGTCCCCATTGGTTTCTGCAGCACTAGCTTCTTATTAATCATTTCCTTTAATTTCTTTTGCTAACTCGACCTTTGGTTCCTTAGCATTTCTGGGATGTTATTTTTTTCCCTTTCATGAAGACAGAACCAAAGTATTTATTTAATTGTTCTGCAATTTCAGGTCTGATAAAAGAAAGGGTATACACATTAAACGGTAGGCCAATTAGCAGTGTAGGTGAATAAACTGACCTTGGTGTGCTTGAACACAGATCCCTGAAAGTAGCAGGCCACGTGGTTAAGGAGGTTAAGAAGACATACGGAATGCTTGCCTTTATTGGCTGAGGCATAGAATACAAGAGCAGGGAGGTTATGCTTAAATTGTATAATACATTGGTTAGGCCACAGCTGGAGTACTGCATGCAGTTCTGGTCGCCGTATTATAGGAAGGACGTGATTGCACTAGAGAGGGTGCAGAGGAGATTTACAAGGATGCTGCCTGGAATGGAGAATCTTAGTTATGAGGACAGATTGGATAGGGTGGGTTTGTTCTCATTGGAACAGAGGAGGTTGAGGGGAGACCTCATTGAGGTGTATAAAAAGTTGAGGGCCCTGGATATAGTGGATAGCAAGGGCCTATTTCCCTTGGTGGAGGGGTCAATTGCAAGGGGGTATAGGATTAAGGTGGTTAGAGGGGATTTGAGGGGAAGCTTCTTCATGCAGAGGGTTGTGGGGGTCTGGAAAGGTGGTAGATGCAGAAACCCTCACCACATTTTAAAGGTGATTCCTGGAGCAGGATTAGAGCTGGTAAGTGGGATTAGATAGCATGACCTCTTGTTGACTGGCACAGATACAATGTTCAGTACTTCAGTAAATCTAATATGGACAGCGTGATCTCCTGGACTCGTTTCGATCGCCTGGATGGGTCAGAGAGGATTTTCCCAGATTTTTTTCCCCTATTGGCCGAGCATTTTATTTGTTTTTTTGCATCTCGCCGAAGATCGCATGGCTCCAGGTGGGGTGGAGTGTAAAATGTTACGGTGCATGGGGTGTCGCAGTTGTGTGGGGCGGACTGGTTGGGCCGGATGCTCTTTACCTGTCCACCATTGTACATTGTTCAAAAGTTTATATGTAACCTTTAGGACTGCTGGCCGAGGGACATGTGTCTCTTTGTCGGCCAGCGTGGATACGATGGGCCTAAATGGCCTCCTTCTGCGCTATAAATGTCTATGTTTCCATGTTGCTAAGAACATAAGAAATATGAGCAGGACTTTGCCATTCGGCCTCTCGAGCCTGCTCCACCATTCCAGAAGATCATGGCTGATCTTCTACCCCAACTCTACTTTCCTGCCCAATCCACATAACGCTTGATTCGCTGTATATCTAAAAATCTAGCGATCTCGGTTGTGAATATGTTCAACGACTTAGCCTCCACAGCTCTCAGGGGGAGAGAATACTAAAATCTCCACCCTCAGAGTGAAGACATCACTCCACATCTCAGTCCTAAATGGCCAACCCCTTATCCTGAGACTGTGAGCCCTGGTTCTAGACTCCCCAGCCCAGGGAGAACACCCTCCCTGCATCTACCCTGTCAAGCCCTGTCAGAATGTTGTCTGTTTCAATGAGATTCTGAAGGGGATTGACAGGATGGTTACTGAGAAGTTGTTTCCCCTGAATAGATTGCCTAGAACTGATGGATACAGTCTCAGGATAAATGGTAGTCCACTTAAGACAGCGATGAGGAGCAACTTCTTCACTCTGAGGGTGGTGGACCTTTGGAATTCTCTGCCCCAGGGGGCTGTGGATGCTGACTCTCTGAATATATTCACAGCTGAGAGACACAGATTTTGAGTCTAGGGGAATCATGGGATATGGGGATTGGGCGGGAAAGTGGAGTTGGGGTAGAAGATCAGCCGTGATCTTATTGAATGGCAGAGCAGGCTTGAGGGGCCGAATGGCCTACTCCTGCTCATATTTCTTATGTTCTTATGTTATCACCTCTCATTCTTCTAAACTCTAGAGAATACAAGCCTAGTCTACTCAATCTCTCCTCATAGGACAATTCCCCCATCCCATGAATCAGTCTGGTGAACTTTCATTGCACTCCCTCAATGGAAAATATATCCTTAGGTAAGGGGATAACAACTGAATGCAATGCTCCAGGTGCTGTCTCACTAGGGCCCAATATAACTGCAGTAAACGTCTTCACTCTGATACTCAAATCCTCGTGTGATAAAGGCCAACATACCATTTGTTCTCATTAGTGATTGGTGTAGCTGCATGTGACCTTACCTGGGTTGCAGATTACACCTGCATCTTCCTGGTGACCACAGTCAGTCATCCCCCATCCTCTGAACGAACAGGACCTCAGTGAAGACTCTGTTCCCACGCACCTCACATCATCCATCCAAATTTTGCCGATCCCTGCACCGAAATGAGCGCTGCTTCTCACTGCGAGGGCAGACCCACAGCGCAGCTCATTGCAGACAACTCTGGCATCCAACATGTCCCAATGGTCATCGCACACGGTGCCCCATTGTCGATTGTAATTAATCTCCAATCTTCCAGAGCAACGGTCGACCGAATTCACCAGTCTCACATTCTCTGATGTCACTTTGAAGAAACATTACAGAGGGTTATTAGGATATACAGCAAAGGAACAGGCCATTCTGCACACCCAGGCCATGCCAGTGCTTCTCAGTTGCTCAGCCTAGTGCCCTAACAGAGGAGTGGAATGCCTCCCTGCACACTCCGCCCCATATTCAGGGCGCAGTAGGTGAATTTTGTGACTGCAAACACAAACTATAGGATATAGTCCGGCTCTTACCGCCCCAACTGGAGCACCGACGAATTTCTCACCCACTGAATTTCCATACTACCCCTCCCAAAGTGCATCACTTCAACATTTCTTAGCATTGGGCTTGCTTCTGTCCCTCCCACACCATTCTTGCTGGTCTAACTACAACATCCAAAACTCGGCTGCCCTGTGTCCCAACTCGCACCGTGTCCCGCTCACCCATCACCCTCTGTGTTCACTGACCTACATTGGCTACCGGTTAAGCAATGCCGCGATTTGAAAATTCTCAGCCTTGTCTACAAATCCCTCTATGGCTTCACCCCACTTATCTCCAACGTCCTCCAGCCCCACAACCTCGCCCAGCGCCACCCCGAGATTTCTTTGCTCTGCAAATTCTGCCGCCTTGAACATCCCTGAAACATTACAATGGTTTACGTGACAGACACAAAGGCAGTGTGGTTGATAATGAAGAAGAAAGCTGTAGACTGCAGGAAGATATCAATGAGCTGGTCAGTTAGGCAGAAGACTGGCAAATGGAATTCAATCCAGAGAAGTGTGAGGTAATGCATTTGGGAAGGTTTAACAATGTAAGAGAATACACATTAAATGGTAGGACACTGAGAAGTGTAGAGGAACAGAGGGACCTGGGAGTGCAGGTCCACAGATCCCTGAAGGTAGCAGACCAGATCGATAAGGTGGTTAAGAAGGCATATGGAATACGTGCCTTTATTAGCCGAGGCATAGAATACAGGAGCAGGGAGGTTGTACTTGGACTGAATAGAACTGGAGAGTGTACAGTGGAGATTTATCAGGATGATATTTGGACTGGAGAAATTTAGCTATGATAAAAGATTGGATAGGCTGGGGTTATGTTGCTTTGGAACAGAGGAGGCAGAGGGGAGACATTATTGAGGTGTATAAAATTATGAGTGGCCGAGACAGAATAGATAGAACATAAGAACACAAGAAATAGCAGCAGGAGTAGGCCGTTTGGCCCCTCGAGCCTGCTCCACCATTCAATAAGATCTGATCTAATCGTGGAATCAGCTCCACTTCCCTGCCCGCTCCCCATAACCTGATAGTCTGCATCCCAGAGTACTTAAGGAAGTGGTCCTAGAAATAGTAAATGCATTGGTGGTCATCTTCCGACATTCCATGGATTCTGGATCAGTTCCTGTGGATTGGAGGGTAGCTAATGTAACACCACTTTTTTTAAAAGGAGGGAGAGAGAAAACAGGAATTTATAGACCGGTTAGCCTGACATCAGTGGTGGGGAAAATGCTGGAATCAATTATTAAACATATAATAGCAGCGCATCTGGAAAGCAGTGACAGGATTGGTCCAAGTCAGCATGGATTTATGAAAGGGAAATCATACTTGACAAATCTTGAGTTTTTTGAGGATGCAACTAGTAGAGTGGACAAGGGAGAACTGGTGGATGTGATGTATTTGGATTTCAAAAGGCTTTTGACAAGGTCCCACACAAGAGATTAGCGTGCAAAATTAAGGCACATTGTATTGGGAGTAATGTATTGACATGGATAGAGAACTGGTTGGCAGACAGGAAGCAGAGAGTGGTAATAAATGGGTCCTTTTCAGAATGGCAGGCAGTGACTAGTGGGATACCGCAGGGCTCAGTGCTGGGACCCCAGCTATTTACAATATACATTAATGATTTAGATGAAGGAATTGAAAGTAATATATCCAAGTTTGCAGATGACATTAAGCTGGGTGGCGGTGTGAGCTGTGAGGAGGATGCTAAGAGGCTGCAGGGTGACTTGGACAGGTTAGGTGAGTGGGCAAATGCATGGCAGATGCAGTATAATGTGGATAAATGTGAGGTTATCCACTTTGGTGGCAAAAACACGAAGGCAAATTAATATCTGAATTGTTATGTATGTAAACCTGTAAATACCAGTTCTAACCACCAGAGGGCTTATCCCCTAGAGTCAGAGAAACATAGAAAATAGGTGCAGGAGCAGGCCATTCGGCCCTTCTAACCTGCACCGCCATTCAATGAGTTCATGGCTGAACATGCAACTTCAGTACCCCATTCCTGCTTTCTCACCATACCCCTTGATCCCCCTAGTAGTAAGGACTTCATCTAACTCCCTTTTGAATATATTTAGTGAATTGGCCTCAACAACTTTCTGTGGTAGAGAATTCCACAGGTTCACCACTCTCTAGGTGAAGCAGTTTCTCCTCATCTCGGTCCTAAATGGCTTACCCCTTATCCTTAGACTGTGACCCCTGGTTCTGGACTTCCCCAACATTGGGAACATTCTTCCTGCATCTAATCTGTCTAAACCCGTCAGAATTTTAAACATTTCTATGAGGTCCCCTCTCATTCTTCTGAACTCCAGTGAATACAAGCCCAGTTGATCCAGTCTTTCTTGATATGGCAGTCCCACCATCCCGGGAATCAGTCTGGTGAATCTTCGCTGCACTCCCTCAATAGCAAGAATGTCCTTCCTCAAGTTAGGAGACCAAAACTGTACACAATACTCCAGGTGTGGCCTCACCAATGCCCTGTACAACTGTAGCAACACCTCCCTGCCCCTGTACTCAAATCCCCTCGCTATGAAGGCCAACATGCCATTTGCTTTCTTAACCGCCTGCTGTACCTGCATGCCAACCTTTAATGACTGATGTACCATGACACCCAGGTCTCTTTGCACCTCACCTTTTCCTAATCTGTCACCATTCAGATAATAGTCTGTCTCTCTGTTTTTACCACCAAAGTGGATAACCTCACATTTATCCACATTATACTTCATCTGCCATGCATTTGCCCACTCACCTAACCTATCCAAGTCACTCTGCAGCCTCATAGCATTCTCCTCGCAGCTCACACTGCCACCCAACTTAGTGTCATCCGCAAATTTGGAGATACTACATTTAATCCCCTCGTCTAAATCATTAATGTATATTGTAAACAGCTGGGGCCCCAGCACAGAACCTTGCGGTACCCCACTAGTCACTGCCTGCCGTTCTGAAAAGTACCCATTTACTCCTACTCTTTGCTTCCTGCCTGACAACCAGTTCTCAATCCATGTCAGCACACTACCCCCAATCCCATGTGCTTTAACTTTGCACATTAATCTCTTGTGTGGGACCTTGTCGAAAGCCTTCTGAAAGTCCAAATATACCACATCAACTGGTTCTCCCTTGTCCACTTTACTGGAAACATCCTCAAAAAATTCCAGAAGATTTGTCAAGCATGATTTCCCTTTCCAAATCCATGCTGACTTGGACCTATCATGTCACCATTTTCCAAATGTACTGCTATGACATCCTTAATAATTGATTCCATCATTTTACCCACTACCGATGTCAGGCTGACCGGTCTGTAATTCCCTGTTTTCTCTCTCCCTCCTTTTTTAAAAAGTGGGGTTACATTGGCTACCCTCCACTCCATAGGAATTGATCCAGAGTCAATGGAATGTTGGAAAATGACTGTCAATGCATCCGCTATTTCCAAGGCCACCTCCTTAAGTACTCTGGGATGCAGTCCATCAGGCCCTGGGGATTTATCGGCCTTCAATCCCATCAATTTCCCCAACACAATTTCCCGACTAATAAGGATTTCCCTCAGTTCCTCCTCCTTACTAGACCCTCTGACCTCTTTTATATCCGGAAGGTTGTTTGTGTCCTCCTTAGTGAATACCGAACCAAAGTACTTGTTCAATTGGTCCGCCATTTCTTTGTTCCCAGTTATGACTTCCCCTGATTCTGACTGCAGGGGACCTACGTTTATCTTTACTAACCTTTTTCTCTTTACATACCTATAGAAACTTTTGCAATCTGCCTTAATGTTCCCTGCAAGCTTCTTCTCGTACTCCATTTTCCCTGCCCTAATCAAACACTTTTCCTCCTCTGCTGAGTTCTAAATTTCTCCCAGTCCCCGGGTTCGCTGCTATTTCTGGCCAATTTGTATGCCACTTCCTTGGCTTTAATACTATCCCTGATTTCCCTAGATAGCCACGGTTGAGCCACCTTCCCTTTTTTAATCCCTTGGGAGCACCTGTATATAAGGAGGCCTCACAGGCTGAAGAGGAACTCTGAGATCTGTGATAAAGGACTTCGGTCACACTTACTTTGAGCTTGCAGCATCTAGTCTGACCCTTTATTCAAGAAATAACAACTGGCGACGAGATACAGATGACGAACCCCACCGCATCAATGCAGAGAACTGTGGCCCTCCTGGAGAAGTTTTCGGAGGGAGATGATTGGGAAACCTTTGTGGAGCGACTTGACCAATACTTTGTGGCCAACGAGCTGGAAGGAGAAGTGAACGCTGCCAAACGAAGGGCGATCCTCCCTCACCGTTTGTGGGGCACCAACGTATGGCCTCATGAAAAACCTGCTCGCTCCAGCGAAACCCACAGACAAGTCATACGATGGTCTGGGAGCATCTGAACCCGAAGGAAAGCGTTCAGGTGACGAGGTATGGGTTCTTCACGTACAGGAGGCCTGAAGGCCAGGAAGTGGCGAGCTACGTTGCTGAGCTAAGGCGCCTTGTAGGACATTGCGAATTTGAAGGACACTTGGAGCACATGCTCAGGGACTTCTTTGTACTTGGCATTGGCCACGAAGTAATACTTCGCAAACTTTTGACTGTAGAGATCCCAACTTTGAGTAAAGCCATTGGGATAGCCCAGGCATTTATCACCACCAGTGACAATACCAAACAAATTTCTCAGCACACTAGTGATGCTGCAAGTACTGTGAACAAAGTAACGTTGTTTTTGAATTGAAATGTACATGGCAGGACTTACATGCCTGCAGCTGCACATCCACAGATGTCTCAGAGTCCACCACCAAGGGGGGTGAGTATAAGGCCTTTAACACCTTGTTGGCACTGCGGGGGTGATCATCATTTCCATTCATGCTGCTTCAAAGGATACACTTACAAGAGCTGTGGAACAATGGGACATCTCCAACGCATGTGCAGGTGAGCTGCAAACCCTGCTAATCCTGCAAACCACCATGTTGCAGAGGAGGACAGATCCACGGTGGATCACGATGAACCAGAGCCTCAGACCGAGGAGGCAGAGGTATATGGGGTGCACACATTTACCACAAAGTGTCCCCGATAATGCTGAAGGTTGGAGCTGGACACAGGCGCAAGCCAGTCCATAATGAGCAAAAAGACTTTCGATAAATTGTGGTGCAGCAAGTCTTCAAGGCCAGTCCTGACTCCCATTCGCACTAAAATAAGAATGTACACAAAGGAACTGATTCCCATAATTGACAGTGCTAGTGTAAAGGTCTCCTACGATGGAGCGGTGCATGAGTTACCACTCTGGGTGGTACCGGGCGATGGCCCCACGCTGTTCAGCAGGAGCTGGCTGGGAAAGATACGCTGGAACTGGGACGACGTCCGAGCGCTTTCATCCTTCGACGGCACCTCATGTGCCGAGGTCTCAAACAAGTTCCCCTCGCTGTTTGAACCAGGAAGTTCCAAGGAGCAAAAGTGCAGATCCATTTGATTCCGGCTTTACGACCCATCCATCACAAGGCGAGAGCAGTACGGTACATGATGAGAGAGAGGGTGCAGATTGAGCTGGACAGGCTGCAATGAGAGGGCATCATTTCACCGATCGAATTCAATGAGTGGGCCAGTCTGATCGTTCCAGTCTCAACGGAGACGGCACCATCAGAATCTGTGGTGATTACAAAGTAACTATCAATCGTTTCTCACTGTAGGATCAATAACTGCTACCAAAGGCAGACAACCTATTTGCGACACTGGTGGGAGGGAAAACGTTCACGAAGCTGGACTTGACCTCGGCCTACATGATGCAGGAGCTGGAGGAACCATCGGAAGGCCTCACCTGCATCAACACACACAAAGGTCTCTTCAGTTACAACAGATGCCGGTTTGGGATTCGATCAGCCGCGGTGATATTCCAGAGGAAGATGGAAAGCTTGCTGAAGTCGGTCCCACGCACCGTGGTCTTCCAGGACGATATCTTGGTTACAGGTCGGGACACTGTCGAGCATCTGCAGAACCTGGAGGAGGTTCTTAGTCGACTCAATCGTGTGGGGTTCAGGCTAAGACGCTCGAAATGCATTTTCCGGGCGCCTGAAGTGGAGTTCCTGGGGAGAAGAATCGCGGTGGACGGCATTAGGCCCACCGATTCGAAGACGGAGGCAATCAAGAACACACCTAGACCACAGAACGTGACGGAGCTGTGGTCGTTTCTAGGACTCCGGAACTATTTCAGTAACTTCTTACTGGGTCTTAGCACACTGTTACAACCCCTGCACTCTTTACTGCGTAAAGGAGGTGAATGGGTATGGGGTAAAAGCCAAGAAAATGCCTTTGAGAAAACTAGGACTAGTTATGTTCAAACAAATTGCTTGTTTTGTACGATCCATGTAAGCGTTTGGTACCAGCATGTGATGCATCGTTATACGAGATTGGGTGTGTATTGCAACAAGCTAATGAACCTGGGAAATTGCAACCGGTTGCTTATGCATCCAGAAGTTTGTCTAAGGCTGAGAGAGCCGGCAGTATGATCGAAAAAAGAAGCGTTAGCGTGTGTTTACGGGGTAAAGAAAAGGCATCAATATCTGTTCTGGCTCAAATTTGAATTAGAAATCGACCCCAAGGGACTTATATCCCTCTTTTCTGAAAGTAAGTGGATAAATACGAATGCATCGGCCTGCATCCAGAGATGGGCGCTCACATTGTCCACATACAACTACGCCATCCGCCACAGGCCAGGCACTGAAAACTGCGCTGATGCTCTCAGTAGGCTGCCATTGCCCACCGCAGTGGTGGAGATTGCACAGCCCGCAGATTTAGTCATGGTTATGGAAGCATTTGAGAGTGAGCAATCACCTGTTACCGCCCGACAGATTAGAACGTGTACAAGCCAGGACCCCTTACTGTCCCTAGTGAAAAACTGTGTGCTCCACGGGAGTTGGTCTCGTGTCCCGTTAGAGATGCAGGAGGAAATAAAGCCATACCAACGGCGCAAAGATGAAATGTCTATACAGGCAGACTGCCTCCTATGGGGTAATTGGGTAGTGATGCCAAAAAAGGGCAGGGACACCTTCATTAAGGATCTCCACAGCACCCACCCAGGCATCATAATGATGAAAGTGATAGCCAGATCCCACATGTGGTGGCCCGGTATCGATGCGGACTTAGAGTCCTGCGTGCACAAATGTAATCCCAGTTAAGCAATGCACCCAGGGAGGCGCCACTAAGTTTATGGTCCTGGCCCTCCAAACCGTGGTCTAGGGTCCATGTTGACTATGCAGGCCCATTCTTGGGAAAAATGTTTTTAGTGGTTGTAGATGCATACTCCAAATGGATTGACTGTGTGATAATGTCGGCAAGCATGTCCGCTGCCAGCATTGAAAGCCTACGGGCCATGTTTGCCACGCACGGCCTGCCTGATGTCCTTGTAAGTGACAATGGGTCGTGCTTTACCAGTGTCGAATTCAAGGAGTTCATGACCCACAATGGGATCAAACATGTCATGTCTGCCCCGTTTAAACCAGCGTCCAATGGTCAGGCAGAACGAGCAGTTCAAACAATCAAGCAGAGCTTTAAAAGGGTAACTGAAGGCTCACTGCAGACTCGCCTATCCCGAGTCCTGCTTAGTTACCGCACAAGATCCCACTCACTGAACTGCTCATGAAAAGGTTACTTAAAACACGGCTCTCGTTAGTCCACCCTGATCTACACGAACAGGTAGAGAGCAGGTGGCTTCAACAGAATACATATCCTGATCGCACAAATGTGTCACGCGAAATTGAGATAAACGATTCTGTATTTGTATTGAAACATGGACACGATCCTAAGTGGCTTCCTGGCACTGTTTTGGCCAAAAAAGGGAGTAGCGTGTTTGTGGTCAAACTCTCAAATGGACTCACCTGCAAGAAACACTTGGACCAAACCAAACTTAGATTCACAGACTATCGAGAACAACCCACAATAGACTCAACCTTTTTCAACCCTCTAACACATAGAAACATAGCAAGCAGGTGCAGGAGTAGGCCATTCGGCCCTTCGAGCTGCATTACCATTCAATAAGATCATGGCTGATCATTCCTTCAGTACCCCTTTCCTGCTTTCTCTTCATACCCTTGATCCCCTTGATCACAGTCTAAGGATAAGGGTTAAGCCATTTAGGACCGAGATAAGGAGAAGTGGTGAACCTGTGGAATTCTCTACCACAGAAAGTTGTTGAGGCCAATTCACTAAATATATTCAAAAAGGAGTTAGATATAGTCCTTACTACTCGGGGGATCAAGGGGTATGGTGAGAAAGCAGGAAAGGGGTAATGAAGTTGCATGTTCAGCCATGAACTCATTGAATGGCGATGCAGGCTCGAAGGGCTGAATGGCCTACTCCTGCACCTATTTTCTATGTTTCTATGTTAACCGTAAGGGCCATATCTAACTCCCTCTTGAAAATAGCCAATGAACTGGCATCATCAACTCTCTGCGGCAGGGAATTCCACAGGTTAACAACTTTCTGAGTGAAGAACTTTCTCCTTGTTGGCGTTAGTGTTTTCTCTGAAGAATCACTCAACACTCAGAGTCGGTTCCAACGCCTGGCGGCCTTTAATTACGCTCAGCGGGGAGGAAACACTCAGGACCGTATCCAGGTTTCTCTCCACCGAACAAAGGGTTACATGCACCTTTATATGTTTCACAACAGTTACAAAACAGTTTACTACAGCTACACAGCCCATCACGGCTGGACACAAGCCAATCACAACGATTATAGATTACATATAGGTTATTTTAACCCAATAGAATTCCCCTAGTATCCAGGGAACCATATGTTCGGTTATTGTCAGCTTGGGCTGATCGATGACTTTATAGGTTCTCTCCCTAGTCCTTTCATCTGGGAGAATTAATTGGTTTATGACCTTGTTTACAGGAGATGGGTTCCCTCTTATCTTTCTTCCTGGGGAATTAATTGGTTTATGACCTTGTTCACAGGAGATGGTTTCCTTCTTATCTCTGTCTTCCCGCATCCAAGGCATTCCTACAGTGGGCCTCACAGGGTTATTGCTTGGTCATTGAACGTTCAACAGTTCACAGCTTGACTACCTGATTTCCCATCATGCCTGGGCAGCCATTTTATGTGTGTGTCCATTTTAAGCTTATGTGAGTTTTAAATATCCAGCAGGTGCCTAATGCCTAGTTATATATATGTTTCTACTCTCTACAACAATTCCCCCTTTCGGTAAAGGGACTAGTCCTAGTCCCCTTTTAACCGACCATACTGCCTTTATCAGATATTTGTGCACGGCCCGGTATTCCTTGCCTCAGCGTGCTGGCCAGTCACACGGTTTCAGGAGTCCCGGTTGCTTTGATCAAATTAACAAAGGCTAACTCCTCCCGTCCCCTTATCAAACAGGCTTGTTTAATATCCAGGGAACGGTGATTGGTCCGTCTCCACCGTTTGTGGCGCCTGCATACCTGGCAGGCCATCACGCCCCATGTTATTGCTAAGATCAATTGTATCCCGACCAGTATGTCAAATAATTCGAATCCATGGGTGGATGTTCACATTTATTCCCCAGTCCCAGACCTTTCTCCACCAACTCTGACTTTGTAAGTCTACCTCGGTATCTTCTTCCAGTTCTTTGATTTTAGTTTGCAGTTGGTGATAGAGTTTTACGGATTGACCCACTCTGAGCCTCAACTCCCGTAATACCTCGGTTAGATGTGGGATAGGGACCTGCTCTGGCTCGTCATAATCCTGTAAATGATCATGGAGCTGATCGGTTACTTCAATAACTTCGGACTTCCGGCGCCTAACCTGGGTGATATGCGCTTGCCCGATCGCGACAGGTCGTAGTGGTGTAAAGCAAAAGTTTGGCTGCGGTATAGGGCACTGCAGGTCATTATACTGGTATGAACGCTCTGTGGTAGAGACGCAGTATCTTCCCCTCCCTCCGTAGCCTGCCCTCGCGAAGTGCATGTGTGCGGGCACTATTTCTAGTACACACCCGTCGGTTTGGTTAAACCCGCACTCGTCTCGCTCCCCTCTGCCCACCGGGTGAGGGCATACTGTGATTTCCCCCTTTTGCTTGCAATCTGCTAGGGAAATCCCAGTAAGTATGTTGTTTCGACGAACGGCAGAGGTGGTGGTCAGGTAGTAGCGTATGGAGACATTTTCCCGTATTACTCCGATATTCTCTCGTTGGTATAGGGGGAACGGCCCTGAGTCCGGCGTTGCTATAGGGATCAACAGGACTATCCCTATCCCGGTAGTCCTACCCATCTGGCAATCTGGAATTGCTGGGTATACTCGGGTCAGTTCCTTCAGAGTACAATTATCCAGTGTCCCCCTTTGGTTCGCCAACTGAGCTAAATGTGAACTGTCTATCCAATCGGGTACTTCCCCGCGTTGGATCTAGTCGAGGTTGTGGCGGATCTGTCCCACCATCCACAGACCATAAGCATGACAGAGTTGCCCCTGTCTTTGCTTTACTGTATCTTCTTGTTCTCTATCAATGAGGTGATTGATGGTTTTGGCGTGAGCTTCCAGGACTGAGATGCCATCCAACTGGATTTCGGCACCCTCCTTTCCTAGGTTGGCTTGGTCTTCCTGGTTTTGCTCCACCCTCTCCAATAACCCCTTCATCACCCCTCTAAGCTGTTCCACCCTCTCATTTAACCCTTGTATGTCTATCGAGTTCACTACGGAGGTCCCTGTATTGAAAACGGTAGCAACATCGTTAACTATTTCCCTCTTCACCCTGGGTGCTAACCCCTGTCCCCGGAACTTACTGGCACCCATGGCATCGGCAGCCTGCTGCATTACGACTTTACTTAATACATTGTACATCTTCCTTGACTGTTCGGTACAATATTCCGGCATCTGGATGCCTGAAATATTGATCAGAACAGGCACAATTTCATGTTTAACATTATCATACAATAATTCCCCTTCGTTGTACATTACAATCCCATTCTCTGGTCCCTTAGTAGTTATGGGACAAGGCAGTTCCTCGGGCAATGTAGTGGTTCTTATGGGGCGCGGTGTTGGAGGGGATGAGAAACATACATACAATGATATAGCAGCCGCCCCCACCTCCTCGTAATACCCACACAGCCCCATGCCCTTTTTGCGGATGACTGATTGCTGGGATTGTCCCGGAGGCGCGCAAATTATGCCGAAAGTGCATTCATCGGGCCCTTTGACATCCCTCCGTTTAATGCAGCTGCTCCTTATACCCGTGGAGCACTGGACACATACCCGGTCCTTATTAGGATTCACTTGTAACCATGCATTAAAATAAGTTCTGTCCTTGCTCCAATCCTTAGTCGCTGGGACACATATTCCGTCCGTCAAATTGAACAACACTCCATAGTTCATGTAATTGTTTATTTCCAGCGTGCTCTGCTGTCCGTCGGTGTTGCCCAGGGTCCGTGTATGTCGCAGGGCTATCCATATTACGAGTAGCGTCGTTCGTATTCCCATTTCGGTAAGTATTATCTGTAATTTTAAACAGACAGCCTGGTCGTCACCAGGGGTTAAAGTTTTTTGCTCTACGAGTGTCCCAGTCACCCTGCAAAATCAGAAGCACAAGGTTATAATCGAACCATTTCGAATTGAATCTGTGGGGCGTTCGCCCGTGTCTTTACCAACTTAAATATTACCCAAACTCCTACTAACATTAAAGCTAAAGCTATTCCTCCGAACACCCCTTCCGAAAGGGTGTCTAACCACTCCTGGTACTTTACAGCATACCATTCCGTCTCGTCTAGGCGTATCACCCTTGGTTCGGCCATTATTCTTTTGGGTTATACCTTTTTAGTTGTGACCAGTGCTTCCACCGGCCTTTCCCTTTCATGTCGACACATGCACACGTGTCGCTTGTCAAAATGATGTCATACGGTCCGGTCCACCTCGGGGCAAACCCCGCCCTGCCTGGAGTGACCTGTACTAATACTTTGTCGCCTACCTGTGGGAGGGATGCGTCGGCCTCCCGTTGTTTTGGGTCTCCAAGTCCCGTAGGGCCTGTTGCTCCAGCACCTCTTTCCTTAGTTCCTTTAGCTGTGAATCTAATTGTTTTACATATTGTTTAATCCGATCTCGTAGAGGCCCCATTTCCTCCCCCCCTGTTATGATGCCTTCAGGAAGTCTCATGGCCCTTCCTGTCATTAATTCAAAGGGGGTCAGGCCTGTGGTTCGGTTAGGGGTAGCCCTAAGTCTCATTAATATGCAGGGCAAAACGTCTACCCATCCCTTCCCGGTCTCCGTTATAGCTTTGGCAATTGCTGTCTTAAGGGTACGGTTCATTCGCTCCACCATTCCTGAGCTCTGGGGGTGGTACGGGATGTGGAACCGTTGTCGGATTCCAAGCAGACCGCATGCCCGCTTCATGACCTGTCCCGTGAAGTGCGTCCCCTGGTCCGAGTCAATTTGAAGGGGCACTCCCCACCGTGGGATTATGTCGAATGCGATAATCTGCGCTACCGTGGATGCTCCGCAATCCCGGGTGGGAAAAATCTCAACCCACCTGGTAAACTGATCTACAATAACCAGGCAGTATTTCTTTCCCCGACTGGTGGGTAGGGGCCCTGTGAAATCCATTTGTAGATTCTCCCACGGGCCCCTGGGATGTGTCTGATGTGCCATTTTGACCTTTATGGGTCTGCCTGGATTATGCTGTGCACATACTATACAGCGCTGGCAATGTTTGGCTACGTCTCGCCCTACCCCGGCCCACCACCAGTCTTTGAGCAGACGGCTCAGCATTCCGTCTCGCCCAGTGTGGTCCGGCTCATGGTGTAGCCGGAGTAGTTCGGTCTGGATTGAGGACGGGGCAACTACTTGTAATCCCTTCCTCCATACCCCGTCCTCCCCAATGCTGGCCCCTTTACTTTCCCATTGTGACCGTTCCTCCGAGCTACTTTCTTCCTGTACCTTACGGACACTTAGCTCTCCTGGTCCTATCATGGCCACTTTAATTATCTGGGGCTCATCCTCTTCTGCCGCGCTCCTAGCTGCTTGATCTGCCAGCATGTTTCCCCGTTGTTCCCTGGTCTCTACCCTTTGATGTGCCTTGATCTTTATTACTGCTGCCGTCGTAGGCCTTTTAACGGCTCCGACCAGCTCCCGAACTATCTTCTCGTGTTTAATGTGTCCCCCCCCCGAGGTTATATATCCACGTCTACTCCATGCTATCATATAATCGTGTACTACCCCGAATGCATACCGGCTGTCAGTTTAAACATTTACACGCTTCCCCTCTGCCCATTTGAGGGCTTCGGTCAGCGCTACCAACTCTGCCACTTGGGCGGACACTGTTCCTTCCAGTGCCCCTCGCAGGAGGGTGGCACCATCCTGATCTACCACGCCCCACCCGGTGCGGAATCTTCCGTCGCTATATCGTCGGGACCCATCAACGTAAAGGGTTAAATCGGGGTCTCTCAGAGGTTCATCCGCTATTCCCCCTTCTGTTCCTTCGTCTATCTCAGTCTTGCAGCTATGGGGTTCACCTTTGGTCACTATTCCCTCCGCGGGATTAAAACCTATATCCCTGATTATTTGTATGGACTGGTCTTTGGGTAACAGTACTGCCTCCCAGGTAGCCCGTCGCGCATCTGACACTGTTTTTAACCTCCCGGTATTTAGCAATTCCACTATGGTGTGCTTCGTGTGTAAGATTATCTGCCCCGACATCGTGACTGGTTCGCATATTCTGGCAGCCCAAGCGGCACAATCGAGGGCAGTCACACACTGATGGAGTCCCTTCACTACCGGGGACTCTTGTGTTGAGTAATACGCTACTGGTCTCATTACCCCCCCTTTCTCCTGGGTTATGACGGCGCTATAAAAACCTCCATCGAGATCGTAATGTACATGGAACGGCTTTGTCATATCCGGTAGCTTCAGCGCCTGGTCTGCTACCAATTCGGCTTTTAATTTCCCATAGGCTTCCTCTTGCTCCGATCCCCAGTCTACCTGCTCTGTTCCTGGTTTTCCTCCCTTCACTAGTCGCTGAATGGGTTCGGCTATTTGCAAATTGAGGAATGAAATTCCTGCAATAGTTGAACAAACCCATCACCCGCCGCACTGCCCGGACCGTAGTTGGTCGGGGCATATCAGCAATGGCTGTCTTTCGGTCTGTCGGAAGAGTCTTTTTCCCCTGACTGATATCGTGTCCCAGATATCGAACCGTGGCTTGCCCGATCTGCGCCTTTTTTGGATTTATTTTAAACCCTGCCTTATCTAGAGTCCTTAGAACCATGGCTACGGCCCCTAAATGCTCTCGGTCACTTGATGAGGCTATCAGGATGTTGTCCACGTACTGAAGGATTGTACTATTATACGGGGTTAGGTTACATGGTTCCAAGGCGTTACTCATGACTCGGTGGAAAATGTTCGGGCTGTTATGGAATCTCTGAGGGAGTCGGGTCCATGTGTATTGACTATCTCTGGATGTAAATGCGAATCTCTCCTGAGACTCCGGGTCCAGTGGGATTGACCAAAATCCGTTAGCAATATCTAAAACGGTGAAAATCCTATGTTCCGGATTCAGACCGTTGAAGATAGTCGCTGGGCTGGCCACAATCGGGTGTTCCCTGGGTGTAACTTTATTCAGGGCTGTGTAAACTATCGTTAGTCGGTAGCTTTCATCCGGCTTTTTAACTGGCCACATCGGGGAGTTTGTGACTGACACGGTCTGTCGTAGTATGCCCTGTTCTACCAGGGCTTGTATTATCCCCTCAGTGGCTCGCATGGCCTCTGGTTTAATAGGGCACTGCTTGCGGGGGGGGTGTACCGGTCCCATGACCTTCTCCGGTGTCATGTCAACAAGTCCGCAGTCCTGTTTGCTTTTTGCCCAAACTCCCGGGATAGCCTGACACAGTAATCCCAACATCCCGTCCTTAGACCAGTCTCTCGTCAGAGTATCCGTTTTACCCAATGTGGCTATGTTCTTTACTAGTGCCCATTTCCTGGCCACTTTATCCTTATACCCTTTCGTACCTTTCCAGGTTACCCGTCTTCGCTGCGCATCCACTATTGTTCCTAATTCGCGGAGTAGGTCCATCCCTAGTATAGTCCCTCTGAGTTTTGACATACCCAGAACTGGACCGGCATCATTATACCGTCCACCTCTAGCACTTGGGTTTCACTTTGATATGCGGTGGTCCTGTCCCCCCCTACCCCTTGGATCGTGATGGATCTTCGGGTAGTGGGTAAGTCGAGGCTCGTTATTGATACCAACGCCCCGGTGTCTATCAACATATCGCATCGCCGGCCCCCTAACGATGCGTTGATCCACATACGGGGATCGGGTTCTTGGCCGGGGGCCGATGTGATTCATTGGGGACTCGCCTGCTTCTGGGTCAGCTGCTGTATGATGTCCAGCAGCTACTGGTTCCCGAGGGCACTAACGTCCAGGGCTCTTTCATTGATCGTTTTTCCCGATCCACGTCCCTTCCCTTCTTTGCCACCTCCCTTGGCCCAACAGTCCTTTGACTGGTGAACTAATCGGTCACAATTACTACACTTTTTGCGTCCGTTGCGTTTTGGGGCTCTACACTCGGCGCGGCGATGCCCCGTCTTGTTACAATTAGAGCATGTCTCAGCCGCCTTTTTGTCAGTGGCTGCACAGACCTCCGCTGTACTTGCGGCTACTGTGGACCTTTGTTGATTATCTACCGAGGTCGCCCATCTTTCCAGGTCATCAAAATTATTGTACATCACCAAGCCTGTTTTTAGGATGGCTTGGTGTGCAGGGCTTAGTCCGTCCTTATACAATTGTATGAAAGCCGGGTTCTGCTGGTCGGCTCCGGGTATTCCGCCATGTGCTAGGAACGTCTCAAATTTCCTTGCCCCGTATTCTGGTGCCCGTTCATCCTTCTTCTGTACTACTCCCACTATAGCGTTCCAGTTTACGGGGACCTGGCCTAAAACGCGTATCACGTTCGCTTTAAATTCTATCATGGAATCCTCCTGCTCCTCTTTTGTAGAGGACAGGTCGGCACACCAGGTACCCTCTTGGTGATCATTATCTAGTCTGTCCCAGTAACTCTCTGGCATTTTAATCCTAACTATACCGGCGATATCTCGGTTATGGAGCTGGTGGCAAATTGTCATTTCTTTGAGCTTCTGCCAGAAGGTTGCGTTGTTATGGCGGGGCACTAGGGGTGGCAGTTTCTCCAACAACTGCATCGTGTCCCCTGGGGTCAGCGATAAGTATGTTACTCGTGTCTGTGCGGGTATAGCGGGACTGTCATGACGTCTTGTCCCGGCTGGGATCCTGGGTATGTGTTCTACCTTTAGCGGGGCAACCTGAGCCGAGTTAATCGTATTATATGGGGGTGGTAAGAATGGAGTTGCAACTATCCGTTTCATTCTCTAAGCTTTCCCAGTCTTCCTCACTAGGTGGTGCATTTGGGCTATTTATTGCCAGGACTGGCAAAACTGTCTGTCCGTTATCAACCTCTACTTGCTTCCTTTTTATTTGCACATACCGGTTAACCTTTTCTGTTAACTTTACATGCGCTCGCAATATCAAAATTACTGCCTTTTCCTCTTTATCTTTCTTTTCCTTCTCCCACCATTCCCTTTGCTTTGCTGGTAGTTCCTGAGGATTCCACCCTGCTTTGATCATTTTTTCGATTAGCTTCTTTTGTTTTTCCGCCAAGTGGCGGGTAAGTGACCCTTCTGGTCCCCACTCGAGTTTATTTGTTTCCATGGCCATTCCTGGGTAGGACTAGTACCGTTAGGAATCTACTCTCAGAGGTCCGCTTTCTTTCTAGCGCGACTTGTAGTAAACTGTCTCTTGGCTACTGTCAGGTCACAAGTTCTGCTGTTACACACACTTATACAATTCTTAAAAACGCGTTTAAGCAATTCCCGCAGTGCTCTACGTATCCTTAACGTCTACCTACCACCGCTCAGCCCGTTGGTCCGACCCTGTTCACAGGTTTGGATTCCGTTAGCCGCTGTACACCGCTTGGTTCTACCCCGGGGTATATCTCCAATTACACTACTGGGTCCGGAAGGTGTCTTTCGGTATCACGATCCCACGGTCCAAGTGTGTTCCCGGCACCTACTTAATTCCTGGCTGTTACGTGGGACTACTGTCCTCTTAATTCAGGCTCAGGCTAGGTGTTTGAGATATTGGACCGTTCCCTCGTGTCGATCAACCAGCATCCACCTTCCGCACTTTTATCATTTAAAAATCGTCTGTGTTTATACTCACCCGGGTTTACTCCAAGTGCGCTCAGCGACTTCGGGGAATCCCGCCGACTACGCCATTGTTAGCGTTAGTGTTTTCTCTGAAGAATCACTCAACACTCAGAGTCGGTTCCAACGCCTGGCGGCCTTTAATTACGCTCAGCGGGGAGGAAACACTCAGAACCGTATCCAGGTTTCGCTCCACCGAACAAAGGGTTACATGCACCTTTATATGTTTCACAACAGTTACAAACAGTTTACTACAGTTACACAGCCCATCACGGCTGGACACAAGCCAATCACAATGATTATAGATTACATATAGGTTCTTTTAACCCAATAGAATTCCCCTAGTATCCAGGGAACCATATGTTCGGTTATTGTCAGCTTGGGCTGATCGATGACTTTATAGGTTCTCTCCCTAGTTCTTTCATCTGGGAGAATTAATTGGTTTATAACCTTGTTTACAGGAGATGGTTTCCCTATTATCTTTCTTCCTGGGGAATTAATTGGTTTATGACCTTGTTCACAGGAGATGGTTTCCTTCTTATCTCTGTCTTCCCTCATCCCAGGCATTCCTACAGTGGGCCTCACAGGGTTATTGCTTGGTCATTGAACGTTCAACAGTTCACAGCTTGATTACCTGATTTCCCATCATGCCTGGGCAGCCATTTTATGTGTGTGTCCATTTTAAGCTTATGTGAGTTTTAAATATCCAGCAGGTGCCAAATGCCTAGTTATATATATGTTTCTACTCTCTACAACACTCCTCATCTCAGTCCTAAATGGCCTACCCCTTATACTAAGACTATGTCCCCTGGTTCTGGACTTCCCCAACATCGGGAACATTCTTCCCGCATCTATCCTGTCCAGTCTCGTCAGAATCTTATACGTTTCTATGAGATCCCCTCTCATCCTTCTAAACTCTAGTGAATAAAGGCCCAGTTGATCCAGTCTCTTCTCATATGACAGCCCAGCCATCCCGGGAATCAGTCTGGTGAACCTTCGCTGCACTCCCTCAATAGCAAGAACATCCTTCCTCAGACTAGGAGACCAAAACTGAACACAATATTCCAGGTGAGGTCTCACCAAGGCCCTGTACAACTGCAGTAAGACCTCCCTGCTCCTATACTCAAATCCCCTCGCTATGTAGGCCAACATTCCATTTGCCGCCTTCACCGCCTGCTGTACCTGCATGCCCACTTTCAGTGACTGATGTACCATGACACCCAGGTCTCGTTGCACCTCCCCTTTTTCTAGTCTGCCGCCATTCAGATAATATTCTGCCTTCGTGTTTTTGCCCCCAAAATGGACAACCTCACATTTATCCACATTATACTGCATCTGCCATGTATTTGCCCACTCACCTAACCTGTCCAAGTCACCCTGCAGCCTCTTAGCGTCCCCCTCACAGCTCACACCGCCACCCAGCTTAGTGTCATCCGCAAACTTGGAGATATTACACTCAATTACTTCATCTAAATCTTTAATGTAAATAGCTGGGGTCCCAGCACTGAGCCCTGCGGCACTCCACTAGTCACTGCCTGCCATTCTGAAAAGGACCCATTTATCCCGACTCTCTGCTTCCTGTCTGCCAACCAGTTCCCTATCCACATCAGTACACTACCCCCAATAGCATGTGCTTTGATTTTCACACCAATCTCTTGTGTGGGACCTTGTCAAAAGCCTTTTGAAAGTCCAAATACACCACATCCACTGGTTCTCCCTTGTCCACTCTGTTAGTTACATCCTTAAAAAATTCCAGAAGATTTGTCAAGCATGATTTCCCTTTCATAAATCCATGCTGACTTGGACCGATCCTGTCACTGCTTTCCAAATGCGCTGCTATTTCATCCTTAATGATTGATTCCAACATTTTCCCCACTACTGATGTCAGGCTAACCGGTCTATAATTACCCGTTTTCTCTCTCCCTCCTTTTTAAAAAGTGGTGCTACATTAGCTACCCTCCAGTCCATAGGAACTGATCCAGAGTCGATAGACTGTTGGAAAATGATCACCAATGCAACAACTATTTCTAGGGTCACTGGAGTACTCTGGGATGCAGACTATCAGGCCCTGGGGATTTATCGGCTTCAATCCCATCAATTTCCCGAACACAATTTCCCGCCTAATAAGGATATTCTTCAGTTCCTCCTTCTCACTAGACCCACTGTCCCCTAGTACATTCAGAAGGGTATTTGTGTCTTCCTTCCTGAAGACAGAACCGAAGTATTGGTTTAATTGGTCTGCCATTTCTTTGTTCCCCATTATAAATTCACCTGAATCTGACTGCAAGGGACCTACATTTGTCTTTACTAATCTTTTTCTCTTTACATATTTATCGAAGCTTTTGCAGTCAGTTTTTATATTCCCTGCAAGCTTCCTCTCGTACTCTATTTTCCCCTCCTCTGTTGAATTCTAAATTTCTCCCAGTCCTCAGGTTCCACACCAGTGGCAACTGACCCAGCAGAACCCATCTCCTGCAGCACCCCAGCAGGACTCACCACCCCCAGCAGTCCAGCAAGGCCAGCTGTGCAGCAGCCCAGCGAGAGCCCAACAAACAACTCACCAAAACCAACATTTACACCGAGACAATCAACCATGGAAAGGAAGGCCCCAGATCGACTCACATTGTACATAGTTACACTATTGATTATGGGGGAATGTTGTTATGCATGTAAACCTGTAAATACCATGTCTATCCATCAGGGGGCCTATCCCCTGGAGTCCCAAAGGATCCCATAATCCCTTGGGAACACCTGTATATAAGGAGGCCTCAGGCTGGAGAGGCACTCTGAGATCTGTAATAAAGGACTACGGTTACACTTACTTTGAGCTTGCAGTATCTAGTCTGACTCTTTATTCAAGACATAACATGAATGGTGACAGATTAGTGACAGGGGAGGTGCAAAGACACCTGGGTGTCATGATATATCAGTCATTGAAGGTTGGCATACAGGTACAGCAGGCAGTAAAGAAAGCAAATGGCATGCTGGCCTTTATAGCGAGAGGATTTGAGTATAGGAGCAGGGAGGTCTTACTGCAGTTGTACAGGGCCTTGGTGAGGCCACACCTGGAGTATTGTGTTCAGTTTTGGTCTCCTAATCTGAGGAAGGACATTCTTGCTATTGAGGGAGTGCAGCGAAGGTTCACCAGACTAATTCCCAGGATGGCAGGACTGACATATGAGGAGAGATTGGATCAACTGGGCCTTTATACACTTGAATTTAGAAGGATGAGAGGGGATCTCATAGAAACTTATAAAATTCTGACAGGACCGGACAGGTAAATGCAGGTAGAATGTTCCCAATGTTGGGGAAGTCCAAAACCAGGGCTCACAGTCTTAGGATAAGGGGTAGGCCATTTAGGGCCAAGATGAGGAGAAACTTCTTCACTCAGAGAATTGTGAACCTGTGGAATTCTCTGCCACAGAAAGTTGTTAAGGCCAGTTCGTTGGACATATTCAAGATGGAGTTAGATGTGGCCCTTACGGCTAAAGGGATCAAGGCGTATGGAGAGAAGGCAGGGGTGAGGTAATGAAGTTGCATGATCAGCCATGATCTTATTGAATGGTGTTGCAGGTTCGAAGGGCCAAATGGCCTGCTCCTGCACCCATTTACTTTGTTTCTATGTTTCGATGTAACCCTTTCGTCCCAAATCTGACTACCTTTGCCTTCAATATATTCAATGACCCATCCTCCACAGCTCTCTGGGGCAGAGAATTCCACAGATTTACAACCCTCCGAGAGAAGAAATTCCTCCTCGGCTCAGTTTTAAATGGGCGGCCCCTTATTCTAAGACTATGTCCCCTAGTTTTAGTTTTCCCTATGAGTGGAAATATCCCCTCTGCATCCACCTTGTCGAACCCCCTCATTATCTTATAATTTTCCATAAGATCACCTCTCATTCTTCTGAACTCCAATGTGTATAGACCCAACCTACTCAACCTATCCTCATAATCAACCCCCTCATCTCTGGAATCGACCTCGTGAACCGTCTCTGAACTGCCTCCAAAGCAAGTATGTCCTTCCTTAAATACGGAGATCAAAACTGCACGCAGTACTCCAGGTGTGGCCTCACCAATACCCTGTACAGTTGTAGCAGGACTTCTCTGCTTTTATACTCTATCCCCCCGGCAATAAAGGCCAACATTCCATTGACCTTCCTGATCACTTGCTGTACCTGCATACTAACTTTTTGTGTTTCATGTACAAGTACCCCCAGGTCTCTCTGTACTGCAGCACTTTGCAATTTTTCTCCATTTAAATTATAATTTGCTTTTCTATTATTTCTGCCCAAGCAGATAACCTCACATTTTCCCACATTATACTCCATCTGCCAAATGTTTGCC
Organism: Pristiophorus japonicus; assembly: GCF_044704955.1. NCBI lineage: Eukaryota > Metazoa > Chordata > Chondrichthyes > Pristiophoridae > Pristiophorus > Pristiophorus japonicus. The sequence goes on from NW_027252813.1 coordinate 529,543, forward strand.
CACTCACTGAGCCTGTCTATATCCCTTTGCAGATTTGTTGTGTCCTCCTCACAATTTGCTTTCCCATCCATCTTTGTATCATCAGCAAACTTGTCCACATTACACTCGGTCCCTTCATCCAAATCATTAATATAGATTGTAAATAGTTGAGGACCCAGCACTGATCCCTGCAGCACCCCACTAGTCACTGTTTGCAAAATTAAAAATGACCCATTTATCCCGACTCTCTGTTCTCTGTTTGTTAGTCAATCCTCTATCCATGCTGATATATTGCCCCTAACCCCGTGGGCTTGTATCTTGTGCAGTAACCGTTTATGTGGCACCTTATCGAATGCCTTCTGGAAATCCAAATACACCACATCCAATGGTTCCCCCTTATCCACCCTGCTCATTACATCTTCAAAGAACTGAAGCAAATCTATCAAACATGATCTCCCTTTCATAAAACCATGCTCTGCCTGATTGAATTATGCCTTTCCAAATGTCCCTCTACTGTTTCCTTAATAATGGACTCCAGCATTTTCCCAACGACCGATGTCAGACTAACTAGTCTATAATTTCCTGCTTTTTCATTGCCTTCTTTTTAAAATAGGGGTGTTACATTTGCGTTGCGCAGGAAGGACCTATGTTCCTTAGGAGACGTGTCAACAACCAGCGCGGATAGATTTAATGTAATTGGGGGGAGGTTTCGAGGGGATTTGAGGGAAATGTCTTCACCCAGAGGGTGGTGGGGGTCTGGAACTCACTGCCTGAAAGGGTGGGAGAGGCAGAAACCCTTACCACATTTAAACAGTACCTGGATGTGCCCCTGAAGTGCCGTAACCCACAGGGCTACGGACCCAGAGCTGGGAAGTGGGTTTAAGTTGGATAGCTCTTTGTAGGCCGGCACAGACACGATGGGCCGAATGGCCTCCTACCGTGCTGTAAATTTCTGTGATTCTATGATACATGGGATGTACGGCCCAGAAACAGGCCATACGGCCCAACCAGTCCATGCTGGTGTTTATGCTCCACTTATTATACAATCATAGAATGGTTAAAGCAGGGAAAGAATGCCATGAGAGGCATTGAGCCTGTGCTGACACTCAGCCTGGATGGTGGCTAGGTATTCTGTGGTGAGTGTCTCACCTCCTGACTCCCCAAAGCCCCCCCACCATCTACAAGGCACAAGTCAGGAGTGTGATGGAACACTTGCCTGGATGGTGCAGTTCCAGCAACACTCGAGGCTCAACACCATCCAGGACAATGCAGCCGCTTGATCCACACCCCATCCACCACCTCCAACACTCACTCCCTCCACCACCTCCAACACTCACTCCCTCCACCACCTCCAACACTCACTCCCTCCACCACCTCCAACACTCACTCCCTCCACCACCCTCAACATTCACTCCCTCCACCACCTCCAACACTCACTCCCTCCACCACCTCCAACATTCACTCCCTCCACCACCTCCAACACTCACTCCCTCCACCACCTCCAACACTCACTCCCTCCACCACTCACTCCCTCCATCACCTCCAACACTCACTCCCTCCACCACCTCCAACACTCACTCCCTCCACCACTCACTCCCTCCATCACCTCCAACACTCAATCCCTCCACCACCTCCAACATTCACTCCCTCCACCACCGGCGCCCCCTGGCTGCAGTGTGTACCATCTACAAGATGCACTGCAGCAACTCGCCAAGGCTTCTTCGGCAGCACCTCCCAAACCCGCGACCTCTACCCCCTAGAAGGACAAGGGCAGCAGGTGCATGGGAACACCACCACCTCCACGTTCCCCTCCCAGTCACACACCATCCTGACTGGGAAATATATCGGCCGTTCCTTCATCGTCGCTGGGTCACAATCCTGGAACTCCCTCCCTAACAGCACTGTGGGAGCACCTTCACCACACGGACTGCAACGGTTCAAGAAGGCGGCTCACCTTCTCAAGGGGCAATTAGGGATGGGCAATAAATGCCGGCCTTGCCAGCAACACACACATCCCAGGAATGAAGACAAATTGAGATAATGAACTGTAAAGTGCTGCGACTTTAGTTACCCTTGTTAATTAAAGCTAGGAATCACAGATTAGTATAAGCTTCATTTGATGACCTGCCTGCTTACCTTGTCGACAGGTTACACCTGCATCTTCCAAGTGTGTACAGTCGTTACTCTCCCGTCCCCTGAAGGAGCAGGAATCCAAAGAGGACTCAGTTCCAATGCAAGCGACTTCATCCATCCAGATGCTACCTGGACCTTGTCCAAAGTGAGCTTTCGAGTGTACAGCTGTCGGAGGTCCACATCCCAGCTGCTTGCAGACAACCTTGGCGTCTGCCATTCCCCAGTTATCATCGCAAACCGTCCCCCATTTTCCATGGTACTGAACCTCTACTCTTCCCGAACAACCGTGGGCCCCATTCACCAGTCTCAGGCGCGGTGCTGAAATAACAATGGAGAAAAGCGTTACTTCTAACTCATGGCGAGACTTGCTTTGAGCATCGTTTGACCTTTCTGTTTTCTTCTTTGCTATTGGCTGATGGAGCACTCCATCTGCTCCAGAGATTAAAAGTTTACCCACTGATACTTCAAGCATAAGAACATAACAAATAGGAGTAGGCCATTTGGCCCCTCGAGCCTGCTCTGCCATTCACTATCATGGCTGATTTGATATTGGGCTGACCGCCACTTCCCTACCAACTCCCTTATGGTTCAAAAATCTGTCAATCTCCACCTTAAATACATTCAATGACCCAGCCTCCAAGCTCTCTGAGGCAGAGAATTCCACAGATTTACATCCCTCTGAGAGAAGAAATTACTCCTCAGGTCAGTTTTAATACGGCGACCCCTTATTCTGAAACTGTGCCCCCTAGTTGTAGATTCCCCCACGAGGGGAAACATCCTCTCTACATCTACCTGGTCAATCCCCCTCAGAATCTCATACATCTCACTAAGATCACCTATCATTCTTCTAAACTCCAATGAGTATAGGCCCAATCTGCACAGCCGTTCCTCATAAGACAACCTCTTCATTTCAGGAATCAAATGAGTGAACCTTCTCTGAACTGCCTCCAATGCAAGTATATCCCTCCTTAAATAATGAGGCCAAAACTGTACGCAGTACTCCAGGTGTGACCTCACCAATACCCTGTACAGTTGTAGCAGGACTTCCCTACTTTTATACTCCATCTCCCTTGCAATAAAAGCCAACTTTCCATTAGCCTTCCTGATCAATTGCTGTATCTAGCGTTTTGTGTTTCATGTACAAAGACACGCAGATCCCTTCCTAATGCAGAATTTTGTAATCTCTCCCCATTTAAATAATAATTTGCTTTTTTATTTTTCCGACCAAAGTGGATAACCTCACATTTACCCACATTATAATCGATCTGCCAAATCTTTGCCCAATCACGTAACCTATCTATATCCCTTTGTAAATTCTTTGGTGCTCCTCACAACGTGCCTTCCCATCTATCTAACCATCCTTACACTCGACATTATAAGGAATCAGGCCTTATGCTTGTGAATAGTATGGGCCAGAAATTGCAGTCAGTGGCTTCTCGCGGGCAGATGCTACCGACAGAATATTTTTAACGAAGTTACCTTGTGGTCCCGGAGGAGCGAAGATTACGCTCCGAGGGCTAGCTGCACAGCACAGCACAGTGGCCCACACAACCCGGGAACATACGGACATCCTGGGATCACATAAGCCTGGACCACCAATCACAATGGAGTATTCTCATTGATAGTTAGTAATGGGAGCTCTGCACTATGAGAATACCCCGAAAATCAAATAACACACACAGGTATCAAGTAAACACTTCACCTTTTTAAACTTAATAGAAATTACATTAATTTTTTCACATTACAACAGTAACTACACTCCTTATTTACTTCTTTGGTTGTAAAGCACTTTGAGACGTCCAGTGGTCATGAAAGGCGTGATATAAATGCAAGTCTTTCTTCCCTCTCAATTAAATGTTTTTCTTTAGAGAAAAATGTACTAACAAGCTGAATTTAGGGAGCTAGGAGTTAAATTAAAAAGTAGGACCTCAAAAGGTAGTAATCCCAGGATTGCTACCAGTGCCACGTGCCAGCCAGAGTAGGAATTGCAGGATAGCTCAGATGAATACGTGGCTTGAGGAGTGGTGCAGCAGTGAGGGATTCAAATTCCTGGGGCATTGGAACCGGTTCTGGGGGAGGTGGGACCAGTACAAACCGGACGGTCTGCACCTGGGCAGGACCGGAACCAATGTTCCAGGGGGAGTGTTTTCTCGTGCTGTTGGGGAGGAGTTAAACTAATATGGCAGGGGGATGGGAACCTATGCAGGGAGACAGAGGAGAGTGGAATGGGGGCAGAAGCAAAAGGTAGAAAAAAGAAAATTAAAAGTGGAATGCAGAGAAACCCAAGGCAAAAATCAAAAAGGGCCACATTACAGCAAAATTCTAAAGGGGAAAAGTGTGTAAAAAAGACAAGCCTGAAGGCTCTGTGCCTAAATGCGAGGAGTATTCGTAATAAGGTGGATGAATTAACTGCGCAGGTAGCAGTTAATGGATATGATGTAATTGGCATCACAGAGACATGGCTCCAGGGTGACCAAGGCTGTGAACTCAACATCCAGGGCTATTCAACATTCAGGAAGGATAGACAGAAAGTAAAAGGAGGTGGGGTAGCATTGCTGGTTAAAGAGGAAATTAACGCAATAGTAAGGAGGGACATTAGCTTGAATGATGTGGAATCTGTATGGGTGGAGCTATGGAATACCAAAGGGCAGAAAACGCTAGTGGGAGTTGTGTATAGACCACCAAACAATAGTAGTGAGGTTGGGGACCGCATCAAACAAGAAATTAGGGATGTGTGCAATAAAGATACAGCAGTTATCATGGGCGACTTTAATCTACAATTTGATTGGGCTAACCAAACTGGTAGCAATACGGTGGAGGAGGATTTCCTGGAGTGTATTAAGGATGGATTTCTAGACCAAAACGTTGAGGAACCAACTAGAGGGCTGGCCATCCTAGACTGGATGATGTGTAATGAGAAAGGATTATAGCAATCTTGTTGTACGAGGCCCTTGGGGAAAAGCGACCATAATATGGTAGAATTCTTGATTAAGATGGAGAGTAATTCAGAGACGAGGGTTCTGAACTTAAGGAAAGGTAACTTCGATGGTATGAGATGTGAATTGACATGAATAGACTGGCAAATGATATTTAAAGGGTTGACGGTGGATAGGCAATGGCAAACATTTAAAGATCACATGGATGAACTTCAACAATTGTTGATCCCTGTCTGGAGTAAAAATAAAATGGGGAAGGTGGCTCAACCGTGGCTATCAAGGGAAAACTCCGGGTTCGCTGCCATTTCTGGCCAATTTGTTTGCCACTTCCTTGGCTTTAATACTATCCCTGATTTCCCTTGATAGCCACGGTTGAGCCACCTTCCCTTTTTTATTTTTACGCCAGACAGGAATGTACAATTGTTGTAGTTCATCCATGCGGTCTCTAAATGTCTGCCATTGCCCATCCACTGTCAACCCCTTCAGTATCATTCGCCAATCTATCCTAGCCAATTCACGCCTCATACCTTCAAAGTTACCTCTCTTTAAGTTCTGGACCATGGTCTCTGAATTAACTGTTTCCTTCTCCATCCTAATTTAGAATTCCACCATATTATGGTCATTCTTCCCCAAGGGGCCTCGTGCAACGAGATTGTTAATTAATCCTCTCTCATTACACAACACCAGTCTAAGATGGCCTCCCCCCTAGTTGGTCCCTCGACAAAATGGTCTAGAAAACCATCCCTTATGCACTCCAGGAAATCCTCCTCCAGTTTGGTTAGCCCAATCTATGTGCATATTAAAGTCACCCATGATAACTGCTGCACCTTTATTGCATGCACCCCTAATTTCCTGTTTGATGCCCTCCCCAACATCACTACTACTGTTTGGAGGTGTGTACACAACTCCCACTAACGTTTTTTGCCCTTTGATGTTCTGCAGCTCTATCCATATATATTTCACATCATCCAAGCAAATGATATGTTGGCCTTCATAGCAAGGGGATTTGAGTATAGGAGCAGGGAGGTCTTACTGCCGTTGTACAGGGCCTTTTTGAGGCCTCACCTGGAATATTGCATTAAGTTGTGGTCTCCTATTAACATAGAAACATAGAAACATAGAAAATAGGTGCAGGAGTAGGCCATTTGGCCCTTCGAGTCTGCACCACCATTCAATGAGTTCATGGCTGAACATGAAACTTCAGTACCCCATTCCTGCTTTCTCACCATAACCCTTGATCCCCCTCGTAGTAAGGACTTCATCTAACTCCTTTTTCAATGGAGGATGGAATAAAATTGGAGGATCGCAGAGATAGAGAGAGGCAAGGACTTGAAGTGACTTTAAAACAAAGATAAGAGCGTTGCAGTTGTTAGCTCTAGACTTGACCGTTCCAACACACTCCTGGCTGGTCTCCCACATTCTACCCGACATAGACTAAAGCTGGTCCAACACTCGGCTGCCCTGTGTCCTAACATGCACCGAGTCCCGTTCACCCTTGTGCTCACTGTATTGAGCTCCCCGGTTAAGCAACGTCTCGATATCAGAATTCTTATGCTTATTTTCGAATCTCCATGGCTTCACCCCTCCCTATCTCTGTGATCTCCTCCAGCCTCCTCTGTTCCCCCGCACTCCCCACCCATCAAGAGCATTCTTCTAATTCTGCCCTCCTGAGCATCCCTGATATTAAGGGGAACAGATGTTGTAGACAGAGAGAAACTATTTCTGCTGCTTGAGGTGTTGAGGAATCGGGGGCAAAGTCTTTCAGGAGTGAAATTAGGAAACACTTCGACACAGAAAGGGTGCTAGAAGTCTCTTCCGCAAACGGAAATTGAAGCTGGGTCAGTTGTTAATTTTAAATCTGAGGTTGGTAGCGTTCTGTTAATCAAAGCTATTAATGGATATGGGCCAAAGGCAGGTGGCAGACCAAATACAATCTCACTGAATGGCGGAACAGGCTCGAGGGGCTGAATGGCAAACTCGTGCTCCTATGCTCCTAAGATGTTTATGAACCATACCGGAGTTGTTGCAACTGCTTAACAAATCAAGCCCGTAAAAATACAGGAAAAATAATGTTAATCATTGATTTATATTGGTATTTATATATTTAGTTATTTATTTTCATATTATTTCATTGTATAAGCAAAGACATGTTCTCTCCAAACTTGACATTAGGTGGTGACATCATAGTGTCAGCTATGGCTCAGTTAGAATCATGGAGAATCACAGAAATTTACAGCACGGAAGGAGGCCATTTCAGCCCATCGAGTCCGCACTGGCCGACCAAGAGCTACCCAGCCTAATCCCACTTCCCAGCTCACGGTCCGTAGCCCTGCAGGTTACGGCACTTCAGGTGTACATCCAGGTACTGTTTAAATGTGGTGAGGGTTTCTGCCTCTACCACCCTTTCAGGCCGTGAGTTCCAGACTCCCACCACCCTCTGGGTGAAGGAATTTCCCTCAAATCCCCTCTAATCCTCCCCCGATTACTTTAAATCTATGCCCCCTGGTTGTTGACCCCTCTGCCAAGGGAACCAGGTCCTTCCTATCCACTCTATCCAGGCCCCTCATCATTTTATACACCTCAATCAGGTCTCCCCTCAGCCTCCTCTGTTCCAAAGAAAACAGATCCAGCCTATCCAATCTTTCCTCATAGCTAAATTTCCCCAATCCAGGAAACATTCTGGTAATCACCTCTGTTCACTCACTAGTGCTGTCACATATTTCCTGTAATGTGGTGACCAGAACTGCACACAGTACTCCAGCTGTGGCCTAACTAGTTTTTTTATAAGTTCAGGAATAACCTCCTTCTCTTCTATTCTATGCCTCGCCTAATACGAAAATAAGAACTAGGAAAAGGTGAAAGCTTTTGGCCCCTCGAGCCTGCTCCGTCATTTAATACGATCACGGCTGATCTGATCACGGACTCAGCTCCACTTCCCCGCCCGCTCCCCATAACCCTTTACTCCCTTAATCGCTCAAAAACTGTCGATCTCCGCCTTAATTATATTCAATGACCCAGCCTCCACAGCTCTCGGGGGCAGAGAAAATCGTCATATTTACAAACCACTGAGTGAAGAAATTCCTCTTCATTTCAGTTTTAAATGGGCGGCCCTTTATTCATATAAAAGAAAGTATTCCGTTTGCCTTCTTCACCACTTTATCTACCCGGCCTGCTACCTTCAGGGATCTGTGGACCTGCACTCCCAGGTCCCTCTGTTCCTCTACACTTCTCAGTGTCCTACCATTTAATGTGTATTCCCTCGCCTTGTTAGCCCTCCCCAAATACATTACCTCACACTTCTCCAGACTGAATTCCATTTGTCACTGTTCTGCCCACCTGACCAGTTCATCGATATCTTCCTGCAGTCCACAGCTTTCTTCTTCATTATCAACCGCACAGCTTATATTTTTTTTAGTATCACCTGCAAACTTCTTAATCATACCCTCTACATTTTGTAGCACCATCGCCTATGAGTCAGAAGGTTGTGGGTTAAATAGACTTGAGCACAAAAATAACCTAGATTGAAACTCGAGTGCAGTACTGAGGGAGTGCTGCACCTTTGGAGGTGCAATCATTAGATTGAGATGTTAAACAGATGTCCCACCTGTTCTCTGATGTGGATGTAAAGGATCCCAGGGCATTATTTCGAAGAATAGCAGGGGAGTTATCTCCGGTGTCCTGGGGCCAATATTTATCCCTCAATCCACATAACAAAAACACATTATCTGGTCGCTATCACATGGATGTTTGTGGGAGCTTGCTGTGCGTAACTTGGCTGCTGTGTTTCCTACATTATAACCATGATTATACTCAAAAAAGTACTTCATTGGGTGTGAGGCACTTTGGGACGTCCGGTGGTCTTGAAAAGCACTATTTAAATGCAAGGCTTTGTTGCTATAGAAAGATACAGCAGAGAAGGAGGCCATTTGGCCCATCATGCCTGTGCTGGCACTTTGAAAGAGTTATCCAAATAGTCCCCATAGCCCTGCATTATTTCTCCTGCAAGTATCTTTCCAATGCCCTTTTGAATGTTACGATTGAATCTGCTTTCAGGCAGCGCTTTCCAGATCATAACAACTTGCTGTGTTTACAAATAAATATGTTCTCAACTTGCCTCTTGTATTTTGACAATCAAGTTATATCTGTGCCCTCTGCTTACTGATCCTCCTGCTGGTGGGATCAGATCCTCCCTATTTAGTCTTTCAAAGCCCCTCATAAATTTGAGCACCTCGGTTCAATAGTCACTTATCCTTCCCTGTTCTGAGGAGAATAACCCCAGCTACTCCAGTCTCTCCACATCACTGAAGTTCCTCATCCCTGGGACCATCCTGGTCAATCTCCCCTTAACTTTCCTGCTCTAAGGAGAACCATCCCAGGTAATGGGAGGGAGCAAAGCCAATCATATCGTAGACGATGGAATCATATTCCAGAAAATCAGAATCCTGTGAGAAATGTTCCGGTGGCTCTTTGCCCCGATTTATCCCTAGTATTTGCAGAAATTGATTGGCAAAAAAGTAAAGCACTCACCAAACATGTGCTACAGGAAAGAAGGTATCATGTTTGCCTCTCGTTGGCTCTGCAAGTCTCTGAAATGTTAACCTGGCTGGAGGTACTTATAATGATCAGCACAGCAGCAAGAGGAACTAGCAGGACATGAGAGTGAGTGGAGTTTCGATTCATAAAATAAAAGAACTCTTGTGAACTTTGCAAGTACTGGCAGTATCTTATGATTATGCAAGAACTTCAGATTTTTTTCAGTAGTAACGTTTGGTCATGAACTTCGCCTTCGCCTTTATGGGGAGTAGTCATGGAGCGTCTATATCCATATCTAATCTATATCTAAGTTATTTCTTGTCTGTAAGAACATAAGAAATAGGAGCAGGAGTAGACCATATGGCCATTCATGCCTGCTCCGCTATTCAATTACTTCATGGCTGATCTTCTATTTCAATTTCAGTTTCCCGCCCGATCTCCATATCACTTGATTCGCCTAGTCTCCAAAAATCTTTCAATCTGATGTTCAGAATATGAATATGTTCAGAGACTCAGCATCCACAGCCCTCTGGGGTGGAGGATTCCAAATAGTCACCACCTCGGAGTGAAGAAGTTTTTCCTTATCTCAGTCCTAAATGGATGACCCATTATGCTGAGACTGTGAATCCTGGTTCTACAGCCTGGGGAAACAACCCCTCATCATTGAGCTTGTTAAACCACTTTAGAATCTTATATGTTTCAATGTGATCGTAACTCATTCTTCTAAACTCCAGAAAATATTTGCCCATTCTAGACAATCTCTTATCATAAGACAGACCTCTCATCCCGGGAATCAATCTAGTGATCCTTCGTTGCACTGCCTCCAAGGCAAGTGTATCCTTCCTCAGATAAGACGACCAAATACTTTCCACCATGGACAAGGCACAAGTCAGGAGTGTGATGGAACACTCTCCACTTGCTTGGTTGAGTACAGCTCCAACAACATTCGACAAGCTCGAGACCATCCAGGACAAAGCAGGAAGCTTGATGGACCCCCGATCTACCACCATAAACATTCACTCTCTCCATCCACCACCGGCGCCCCCTGGCTGCAGTGTGTACCATCTACAAGATGCACTGCAGCAACTCACCAAGGCTTCTTCGGCAGCACCTCCCAAACCCGCACCTCTACCACCTAGAACAAGGGCAGCAGGTAGATGGCAGCTAGGAGCTAAATTTAACAGTAGGACCACAAAAGTAGTAATCTCAGGATTGCTACCAGTGCCACGTGCTAGTCAGAGTAGGAATCGCAGGATAGCGCAGATGAATACGTGGCTTGAGCAGTGGTGCAGAAGGGAGGGATTCAAATTCCTGGGACATTGGAACCGGTTCTGGGGGAGGTGGGACCAGTACAAACCGGACGGTCGGCACCTGGGCAGGACCGGAACCAATGTCCTAGGGAGAGTGTTTGCTAGTGTTGTTGGGGAGGAGTTAAACTAATATGGCAGGGGGATGGGAACCTATGCAGGGAGACAGAGGGAAACAAAATGGAGGCAGAAGCAAAAGATAGAAAGGAGAATAGTAAAATTGGAGGGCAGAGAAACCCAAGGCAAAAAACAAAAAGGGCCACTGTACAGCAAAATTCTAAAGCTGCAAAGTATGTTAAAAAGACAAGCCTGAAGGCTCTGTGCCTCAATGCGAGGAGTATTCGGAATAAGATGGACGAATTAACTGCGCACATAGCAGTTAACGGATATGATGTAATTGGCATCAAGGAGACATGGCTCCAGGGTGACCAAGGCTGGGAACTCAACATCCAGGGGTATTCAACATTTAGGAAGGATAGACTAGAGGAAAAGGAGGCGGGGTGCTGTTGCTGGTTTAAAAGGAAATTACACGCAATAGAGGGACATTAGCTTGAACGATGTGGAATCTGTATGGGTGCAGCGACGGAATACCAAAGGGCATTGTCGACAGACCACCAAACAGTAGTAGTGAGGTTGGGGACAGCATCAAACAAGAAATTACGAATGCGTGCAATAAAGGTACAGCAGTTATCATGGGCGATTGCTGTGCAAAATCAAGGCACATGGTATTGGGGCTAATGTACTGACGTGGATAGAGAACTGGTTGGCAGACAGGAAGCAGAGAGTCGGGATAAACGGGTCCTTTTCAGAATGGCAGGCAGTGACTAGTGGAGTGCCGCAGGGCTCAGTGCTGGGACCCCAGCTCTTTACAATATATATTAACGATTTAGATGAAGGAATTGAGTGTAATATCTCCAAGTTTGCAGATGATACGAAACTGGGTGACGGTGTGAGCTGTGAGGAGGACGCTAAGAGGCTGCAGGGTGACTTGGTCAGGTGAGGTGAGTGGGCAAATGCATGGCAGATGCAGTATAATTTGGATAAATGTGAGGTTATCCATTTTGGGGGCAAAAACAGGAAGGCAGAATATTATCTGAATGGCGGCAGATTAGGAAAAGGGGAGGTGCAACGAGACCTGGGTGTCATGGTACATCAGTCATTGAAAGTTGGCATGCAGGTACAGCAGGCGGTTAAGAAATCAAATGGTATGTTGGCCTTCATAGCTAGGGGATTTGAATATAGGAGCAGGGAGGTGTTACTGCAGTTGTACAGGGCCTTGGTGAGGCCTCACCTGGAATATTGTGTTCAGTTTTGGTCTCCTAATCTGAGGAAGGACATTCTTGCTATTGAGGGAATGCAGCAAAGATTCACCAGACTGATTCCCGGGATGGCAGGACTGACAGTTGAGGAGAGACTTGATCAACTGGGCCTTTATACACTGGAGTTTAGAAGGATGAGAGGGGATCTCATAGAAACATATAAAATTTTGATGAGACGGGACAGGTTAGATGCGGGAAGAATGTTCCCGATGTTGAGGAAGTCCAGAACCAGGGGACACAGTCTTAGGATAAAGGGTAGGCCATTTAGGACTGAGATGAGGAGAAACTTCTTCACTCAGAGAGTTGTTAACCTGTGGAATTCCCTGCCGCAGAGAGTTGTTGATGCCAGTTCATTGGATATATTCAAGAGGGAGTTAGATATGGCCCTTGAGGGTTAAGTCATGGCAGGAGACCTCGGTCACGTGTTATGCTCCTCCTGTACCATGTGGGAACTCAGGGATAACTGCAGTGACCCTGACGACTATGTGCGTGGGAAGTGTATCCGCCTCCAGCTCCTGACAGACCGTGTTGCAGAATTGGAGCTGAGGGTGGATTCACTCTGGAGCATCCATGATGCTGAGAATGACGTGAGTATCACGTGTAGCGAGTTGGTCTTACCGCAGGTGAAGGGTCCACAGCCAGCGAGGGAATGGAAGACCAGCAGGGAGCAGTGCAAGGAAGGTAGTGCAGGGGTCCCCTGTGGTCATCCCCCTGCAAAATAGAGACACCATTTTGAGTACTGTTGAGGGGGATGACTCATCAGGGGAGGGCAGCAGCAGCCAAGTTCATGGCACCATGGCTGGCTCTGTTGCACAGGAGGGCAGGAGAAAGAGTGGGAGAGCGATAGTGATAGGGGATTCAATTGTGAAGGGAATAGATAGGCATTTCTGCGGTCACAACCGAGACTCCAGGATGGTATGTTGCCTCCCTGGTGCAAGGGTCAAGGATGTCTCGGAGCGGATGCAGGACATTCTGAAAAGGGAGGGTGAACAGCCAGTTGCCGTGGTGCACATTGGTACCAACGATATAGGTATAAAAAGGGATGAGGTCCTACGAGACGAATTTAAGGAGCTAGGAGCTAAATTAAAACGTAGGACCTCAAAAGTAGTAATCTCGGGATTGCTACCAGTGCCACGTGCTAGTCAGAGTAGGAATCGCAGGATAGCGCAGATGAATATCTGGCTTGAGCAGTGGTGCAACAGGGAGGGATTCAAATTCCTGGGACATTGGAACCGGTTCTGGGGGAGGTGGGACCAGTACAAACCGGACGGTCTGCACCTGGGCAGGACCGGAACCAATGTCCGAGGGGGAGTGTTTGCGAGTGCTGTTGGGGAGGAGTTAAACTAATATGGCAGGGGGATGGGAACCCATGCAGGGAGACAGAGGGAAACAAAATGGAGACAAAAGCAAAAGACAGAAAGGAGATGAGTAAAAGTGGAGGGCAGAGAAACCCAAGGCAAAAAACAAAAAGGGCCACTGAATGTAAAGGGGCTGAAGGAGGGGTCAAAACTAAAAATCATGGATTAAAAACTAGGATTAAAACACTTTACCTAAACGCACGCAGCATTCGAAATAAAGTAAATGAGTTGACGGCACAAATCATTACAAATGGGTATGATTTGTGGCCATGACAGAAACATGGTTGCAGGGTGGCCAAGACTGGGAATTAAACATACAGGGGTATCTGACGATTCGGAAAGATAGACATGAAGGGAAAGGAGGTGGGGTAGCTCTGTTAATAAAGGATGATATCAGGGCAGTTGTGAGAGACGATATTGGCTCCAATGAACAAAATGTTGAATCATTGTGGGTGGAGGTTAGAGATAGTAAGGGGAAAAAGTCACTGGTGGGCATAGTTTATAGGCCCCCAAATAATAACTTCACGGTGGGGCGGGCAAGAATCAAGGAAATAATGGAGGCATGTGAAAAAGGAATGGCAGTAATCATGGGGGATTTTAACTTACATATCAATTGACAGGTTAGATGCAGGAAGAATGTTCCCAATGTTGGGGAAGTCCAGAACCAGGGGTCACAGTCTAAGGATAAGGGGTAAGCCATTTAGGACCAAGATGAGGAGAAACTTCTTCACCCAGAGAGTGGTGAACCTGTGGAATTCTCTACCACAGAAAGTAGTTGAGGCCAATTCACTAAATATATTCAAAAGGGAGTTAGATGAAGTCCTTACTACTAGGGGGATCAAGGGGTATGGCGAGAAAGCAGGAAGGGGGTACTGAAGTTGCATGTTCAGCCATGAACTCATTGAATGGCGGTGCAGGCTAGAAGGGCTGAATGGCCTACTCCTGCACCTATTTTCTATGTTTCTATGTTTCTATGATTGGTCAACTCAAATCGCACGGGGTAGCCTGGAGGAGGAATTCATAGAATGCATACGGGATTGTTTCTTCGAACAGTATGTTACAGAACCTACAAGGGAGCAAGCTATCTTACATCTGGTCCTGTGTAATGAGACAGGAATAATAAATGATCTCCTCGTCAAAGATCCTCTCGGAATGAGTGATCACAATACGGTTGAATTTGTAATACAGATTGAGGGTGAGGAAGTAGTGTCTCAAACGAGCGTACTATGCTTAAACAAAGGGGATTACAGTGGGATGAGGGCAGAGTTGGCTAAAGTAGACTGGAAACACAGACTAAACGGTGGCACAATTGAGGAACAGTGGAGGACTTTTAAGGAGCTCTTTCATAGTGCTCAACAAAAATATATTCCAGTGAAAAAGAAGGGCGGTAAGAGAAGGGATAACCAGCTGTGGATAACCAGGGAAATTTAGGAGAGTATCAAATTAAAAACCAATGCATATAAGGTGGCAAAGGTTAGTGGGAAACTAGAAGATTGGGAAAATTTTAAACGACAGCAAAGAATGACTAAGAAAGCAATAAAGAAAGGAAAGATAGATTACGAAGGTAAACTTGCGCGAAACATAAAAACGGATAGTAAAAGCTTCTACAGATAAGGTGCCACACAAAAGGTCACTGCAGAAGATAAAGGTACGCGGAATCAGAGGAAATGTATTAGCATGGATAGAGAATTGACTGGCTAACAGAAAGCAGAGAGTCGGGATAAATGTGTCCTTTTCGGGTTGGAAATCGGTGGTTAGTGGTGTGCCACAGGGATCGGTGCTGGGACCACATCTGTTTACAATATACATAGATGACCTGGAAGAGGGGACAGAGTGTAGTGTAACAAAATTTGCAGATGACACAAAGATTAGTGGGAAAGCGGGTTGTGTAGAGGACACAGAGAGGCTGCAAAGAGATTTAGATAGGTTAAGCGAATGGGCTAAGGTTTGGCAGATGGAATACAATGTCGGAAAATGTGAGGTCATCCACCTTGGGAAAAAAAAAGGGAATATTATTTGAATGGGGAGAAATTACAACATGCTGCGGTGCAGAGGGACCTGGGGGTCCCAAAAAGTTAGTTTGCAGGTAATCAGGAAGGCAAATGGAATGTTGGCCTTCATTGCGAGAGGGATGGAGTACAAAAGCAGGGAGGTCCTGCTGCAACTGTACAGGGTATTGGTGAGGCCGCACCTGGAGTACTGCGTGCAGTTTTGGTCACCTTACTTAAGGAAGGATATACTGGCTTTGGAGGGGGTACAGAGACGATTCACTAGGCTGATTCCGGAGATGAGGGGGTTACCTTCTGATGATAGATTGAGTAGACTGGGTCTTTACTTGGAGTTCAGAAGGATGAGGGGTGATCTTATATAAACATTTAAAATCATGAAAGGGATAGACAAGGTAGAGGCAGAGAGGTTGTTTCCACTGGTCGGGGAGACTAGAACTAGGGGGCACAGCCTCAAAATACGGGGGGGAGCCAATTTAAAACCGAGTTGAGAAGGAATTTCTTCTCCCAGAGGGGTGTGAATCTGTGGAATTCTCTGCCCAAGGAAGCAATTGAGGCTAGCTCATTGAATGTATTCAAGTCACAGATAGATCGATTTTTAACCAATAAGGGAATTAAGGGTTATGGGGAGCGGGCGGGTAAGTGGAGCTGAGTCCACGGCCAGATCAGCCATGATCTTGTTAAATGGCGGAGCAGGCTCGAGGGGCTAGATGGCCTACTCCTGTTCTTGTGTTCTTGTGTTCTTGTTGAAGGGGATCAAGGGTTATGGAGAGAAAGCAGGAAAGGGGTACTGAGTGAATGATCAGTCATGATCTTATTGAATGGCGGTGCAGGCTAGAAGGGCCGAATGGCCTCCTCCTGCACCTATTTTCAATGTTTCTATGTTTCTATCACATGCAAGTTCCCCTCCAGGTTACACAACATACTGACTTGGAAATATGATTTTGAACACCACTATCAAATCTCCTCCCAGTTCTATCTGACCTAATGAGAACAATCCATGTTCCGTTAGTCTCTGCACATCACTGAAGTCCCTCATCCCTGCTACCATTCTGGTCAATCTCCCCTTAACCTTCTGAGCTCTGAGGAGAATAACCTCAGGGAATGGGAGGGAGCAATGCCAAACATGTTGTAGACAATGAATCATATTGCAGAAAATCAGAATCCTGTGAGAAATGTTCCGCTGGGAGTTTGTGCCGATTTATCCCTCGTATTTGCAGGAATCGATTGCAAAGAAGTAAAGCACTCACAAAAGATGGGGAAGAGGAATGAGCGCATCATGTTAGCCTATCATTTGCTCTGCAAGTCTCTGAAATGTTAACCTGGCTGGAGTGGCTTATAATGATCAGCACAGCAGAAAGAGGAACTAGCAGGGCGTGAGAGCGATTGGAGTTTCGATTTACAAAATAAAGAACTCTTGTGAACTTCTTAAGTAGAGGCAGTGACCTATGATTCAGCTAGACGTGCAGTTTTACTTTCAGTAGCAACTTTTGGTCATGAACTTCGCCTTCACCATTCTGGGGATTACTCCATATCTAACCTATAGCCAAGTTATTTTTGTCTGTACGCATACAAGAAATAGGAGCAGGTGTAGGCCACATGGCCCCTCGAGCCTGCTCCGAAATTCAATAAGATCATGGCTGATCTTCTACCTCAACTCCACTTTCCCGCCCGATCTCCATATCACATCATTCCTCTCAACTCCAAAAATCTTTCATTCTCAGCCTTGAATATGTTCCGAGACTCAGCATCCACAGGCCTCTGGGGTAGAGAATTCCAAATATTCACCACTCTGAGTGAAGAATTGTTTCCTTCTCTCAGTCCTAAATGGCTGACCACTTAACCTGAGACTGTGACCCCTGGTTCTAGACCCTGCAGCCCGGGGAAGCAACCTCTCAGCATCTACCCTGTCAATCCCCTTCAGGACCTTGTATGTTTCAATGAGATCGCCACTCATTCATCTAAACTCCAGAAACTATTGGCCCACTCACAATCTGTCATCCCATGACAGCCCTCTCATCCCAGGAATCAATCTAGTGATCCTCCATTGCACTGCCTCCAAGGCAAGTATATCCTTCCTCAGATAAGGTGGCCAAACCTGCCACAGTACTCCAGATGTGGTCTCTCCAAGACCCTGTAGCAAGGCATTCTTTTTCTTATACTCCAACCCACTTGCATTAAAGGCCAAAATGTCATTTGCCTTCCTTATTGCTTAATCTAACTGCATGCTAGCTTTGTGTGTGTCTTGCATAAGGAGACACAAATCTCTCTGAATACCAACATTTAAACGTTTCTCACCATTAAAAAATGTGTATTTTCTATTCTACCTACCAAATTGAATGATCTCACATTTCCCTGCGTTATTCTTCATCTACCAAATAATTCCCATTCACTTAATCTATCTATAACCCTTTGCAGATGCTTTGTGTTCTCCTCACAGCTTACTGATACACCCAGTTTGTATGGTCAGCAAACTTGGATACATTACACTCGGTCCCTTCATCGAGGTCATTAATACAGATTGTAACTAGCTGCAGCTACAGGACTGATCCTTGAGACAGCCCACTCGTTACAGCCTGCCAACCCGAAAATGACCCCTTTATCACTACTCTCTTTTTAGTTCCAATAACCAATCCTCTACCCATGCTAATACATTACCTCTAATCCCATGGTCGCTTATCTTGTGTAATAACCTTTTATGTGGCAACTTATCGAATGTCTTTTGGAAATCCAAATATACTACATCCACTGGTTCCGTTTTAGTGCCTGTTACATCCTCAAATATATATCAATATATTTGTATATATATCTATATCAATATCTATAACAATATCAATATCAATATTACCATCAACAAACTGGCAGTCACCATTGACTAGAAACTTAACTGGACCAGCCACATAAACACTGTGGATACAAGAGCAGCTCAGAGGCTGGGTATTCTGTGGTGAGTGTCTCACCTCCTGACTCCCTTTCCACCATGGACAAGGCACAAATCAGGAGTGGGATGGAATACTCTCCACGTGCCTGCTTGACTGCAGCTCAAACAACACTCGAGAAGCTCAACACCATCCAGGAAAAAGCAGCATACTTGATAGGCCCCCCCGTTCAACATGTTGAACAATGACTCCCTCCACCACCAGCACACCGTGACTGCAGTGTGTACCTCTACAGGATGTACTGCAGCAACTTGTCACCGATTCTTCAGCAGCACCTCCCAAACCCGCGACCTCTACCACCTAGGACAAGGGCAGCAGGGGCATGGCAACACCATCACCTGCAAGTTCCCCTCCAGGTTACACAACGACTTGGAAATATGATTTTGAACATCTCAAATCAAATCTCCTCCCAGTTCTATCTGATCTAATGAGAATGATCCCAGCTTCTCCAGTCTCTCCATGTACCTGAATCCATCCTGCCTGGGACCATTCTGGTCAACCCCCCTTCAACCTTCTCTGCTCCAAGGACAATAACCCCAGGTACTGGGAGGGAGCAAAGCCAAACTTGCCTCAGACAATGGAATCATATTCCAGAAAATCAGAATCCTGTGAGAAATGTTCCGGTGGCTCTTTGCCCCGATTTATCCCTAGTATTTGCAGGAATTGATTGGCAAAAAAGTAAAGCACTCACCAAACATGAGGAACAGGAAAGAACGTATCATGTTTGCCTATCATTGGCTCTGCAAGTCTCTGAAATGTTAACCTGGCTGGAGTGGCTTATAAAGATCAGCACTGCCAAGAGAGTGAATGGAGTTTCGCTTTATAAAATAAAGAACTCTTGTGAACTTTGTAAGTACTGGCAGTGAATTATGATTTTGCTAGGACTTCAAATTTATTTTCAGTAATAACTTTTGCCTTCACCATTATGGGGAGTAGTCATGGAGCATCTATATCCATATCTAATCTATATCTAAAATATTTCTTGCCTGTAAGAACACAAGAAATAGGTGCAGGAGCAGGCCATTCGGCCCCTCGAGCCTGCACCACCATTCAATAAGATCATGGCTGATCTTCTACTTCAACTCCAATTTCCCGCCCGATCCCCATATCCCTAATTCATCATGGCTCCAAAAATCGAACAATTTCAGCTTCCACAGCCCTCTGGGGCAGAGAATTCCAAATATTCACCACGCTCTGAGAGAAGAGCGTTCTCCTCATCTCAGTGCTAAATGGCCGACCCATTATCCTGGGACTGTGAACTCTACAGCCGGGGAAACAACCTCTCAGCATCTACCTTGTCAATCCACTTCAGAATCTTTTAAGTTTCAAGGCGATCACCACTCAGTCATCAAAATCCAGAAAATATCAGCCCATTCTACACAACCTCTCATCATAAGACAGCCCTCTCATCCTGGGAATCATTCTAGATTGTAAACAGCGGAGGCCCCAGCACCGATCATTGTGGGACTCCATCAGTTACAACCTGAAAATGACCGTTTATTCCTACTCTTTATTTTGTCCAATAGCTAATCTGCTACCCATTCTCTACATTACCTCCAATCCCATGATTGCTATCTTGTATAACCACCTTTTGGGCCCAAGTTTCCACAAGAAAAAACACGGGAGCCCCTCCGAGCTGGGCGCCCGTTTTTCGCGCCTAAAAAAATCCTCGGTATTCTCCACCGACTTACAGGTCCTGTGGCCCTCGGCGCAGCCGGCACGAGCTGTAGGGGGCGGAGCCAGGTCCCGGCGCTGAAAACAGTGCCGGGACCTCTGCACATGCGCGCTACAGTGGGCACGCAAGTGCAGTAGCTCCAGGCGCCGAACTGTGTGGGAGGGGCCCGAAGCACGCAGCCCCTAGCCCTGGCCCAATGGCCTCACTGGGGCTCCTCCCACGGCCAGCTCCTGCTCCCCGCCCGACCCGACCGACCCCCCCCGCCCCGACACC